>NC_053426.1:2079033-2232894 GCF_007990345.1 Gossypium hirsutum | reverse complement strand
TCTAGCAATATGAGTTGATTTTTCAAAATATTAATAATGAAAAACCAAAATGGAAAATAAAACCTCGGTTACTGAGGCTAAACTCACTCTCGCAATATGAGTTGATTTTTTTGAAACAGAAATCAAAAGGTTAATGAAAATACCTCGACGTGTGTCCTGAGGCTCAACTCACCTCTCGTAATATGAGTTGAAATTAAAACACAAAATTGAAAAACCTCAGCGTGCCCCGAGGCTCAACTCACCTCTTGCAATATGAGCTGATTTTTGGAAAAGTAGAAATTAAAAGGTTCAACCACCTCTCGCAATATGAGTTGATTCTTGACAAACAGAAATTGAAATTACCTCATCGTGTCCTGAGGCTCAACTCACCTCTCGCAATATGAATTGAAAAAAATACACAGTGTGTAATCTGAAGCTCAACTCACCTCTCGCAATATGAGTTGATTTTAAAAAAAACAGAAATTGAAATACCTCAGCATGTGAACCGAGGCTCAACTCACCTCTCGCAATATAAGTTGATTTTTTTTTGAAACAGAAATTGAAAATACCTCAACGTGTCTTGAGGCTCAACTCATTTCTCGCAATATAAGTTGAATTTTGAAAACAGAAATTGAATTACCTCAGCGTGTCCTGAGGCTCAACTCATTTCTCGCAATATGAGTTTTAATAAGAATTGAAATTCCTCAGTGTCTGACTCAACTCACCTCTAGCAATATGAGTTGATTTGAAAAACAAAAATTAAAAGGCTTAACTCACCTCTCGCAATATGAGTCATTTAAAACATAAACTAAAAATACCTCGGGTGCCCGAGGCTCAACTCACTCTAGCAATATGAGTTGATTGAAAAACAAAAATTAAAAGGCTTAACTCACCTCTCGCAATATGAGTCAATTTAAAATTAAAAATACCTCAGCGTGCCCGAGGCTCAACTCACTTCTCGCAATATGAGTTGATTTTGAAAACAAAAATTAAAAATACCTCAACGTGTCTTGAGGCTCAACTCATCTCTCGCAATATGAGTTGATTTTCCTTGAAAAGCATGAATTAAAAACATCAAAATACCAAAACCTGTCCTTTGGTAGAATTCGGGTGTCTTTTCCTTTGATTCAGTGCGACTCTCATTCAAGATTTCTTGCTTTACTGGATTACCTGTATATGCCATGCATGATGTCAACATGATATGCACATGTTTGTCTAAATGCCTTTATGCCTACATATTATGCAGTGCTCCTTAAGCATATTGGTCGTATGTCATTTTCGCTATGATTGTTAAGGATCTGCGTTCATTGCTTTGATTCTTGACCTTCTCTTCAGGCCTCATACCTGTCTTCGAGCTTTACGAGTAATCGACGTTTCTCAGATATCACCCTTTTTGCCCTTGGTTAACTTTGTTCTTGCTTTGAAGATCTTGCACTTATCAAATTCTTATCCGGGTGATGCTTGACATTTCTTTTGTTTAGAGTATGTCATTTCACTATTTATCATTAAATAAACACATAATGAGATGCATGAAAATGGTCAGGTAGGGACACAAAGGATATCTCATATTCCTTTATTTCAAGTGTGGCAAACAAAGAAAGTTAACCAATGAGAGTAAAAATGTCAAAAAGAAAGAAAAGGTCGTATTCAACGGATACAAATGCTCTAGATATTCAACATATAAACTCTTCCACGTTCCTCAATCAATAATCTTTTCGAGCATGGCTTCTTGCGTAGAAAATTTCGAGCTTCAGAAGTGCTTTAAATACTGTAGTCTCACTACTTGACCTATCGTTCGACCGCCAGGTTTGTTTCATTAGGACGCCCTCTCGGGTTTTCATCCTAATCTTTTGTACTAATCAAGACGCCCTTTTCGGGTTTTCGCCCTGATCCCTTTTTTTTTTAAGATGCCATTTTCGAGTTTTCATCTTAAGCATAATATTTCTTCACCGCATCTGAATTCACCGGATTCGGTAACTCCTTCCCATCCATCTCGGTAAGGATTAAAGCTCCTCCTGAGAATGCTTTTTTACAACGTATGGTCCTTCCCAATTTGGTGCCCATTTTCCTCGCAGGTCTTTTGTATTGGGAGAAACTTTCTCAGAACGAGTTCTCCTTCATGGGCTCTCTTGGTCGTACCTTCTTGTCATGGGCTGCGATCATTCTCTTTTGGTACATTTGCCCATGACAAATTGCCCTTAGACGTTTTTCTTCAATGAGGTTCAACTGATCATATCGAGCTCGAACCCATTCTGCTTCTTCTAACTTTGATTCCATCAATACTCGCAGAGAGGGATCTCAACCTCGATAGGTAGCACAGCTTCCATTCCATAGACTAGAGAGAAAGGAGTTGCTCCGTAGATGTTCGCACAGATGTGCGATATGCAAACAAAGCAAATGGAAGTTTCTCGTGCCAATCTTTATATGTCTCAGTCATTTTCCCAATGATCCTCTTAATGTTCTTGTTAGCTGCTTCAACAGCCCCGTTCATCTTTGGGCGATAGGGCGAGGAATTATGATGCTTTATTTGGAACTGCTCGCACACTTCTTTCATCATCTTATTGTTCAGATTCGTGGCATTATCTGAGATGATTCTTTCAGGCAAACTATATCGGCAAATGATTTCCTTTTTCAAAAACTTGCACACTGCAGTCTTCGTCACATTGGCAAACGAAGCGGTTTCAATCCATTTTGTGAAGTAATCGATAACCACAAAAATGAATCGATGTCCATTTGAAGCTTTTGGAGAAATTGGCCCTATGACATCCATGCCCCACATAGAAAAAGGCCACGGAGAAGTCATGACATGAAGGGGTGAAGGGGCTACATGAATTTTATCACCGTAGATTTGACATTTGTGGCATTTTCTGGCAAAATTGATGCAGTCACTTTCCATTGTCAGCCAATAATAACTGAGTCTCATGATCTTTCTGGCCATATTGAAACCATTGGCATGCGTTCCGCAAATTCCCTCACGGACCTCTTCAAGTATTTTTCTGGCTTCAACATCATCCACACATCTCAAAAGCATCTGATCCTTTCCTCTTTTATACAGGATATCCCCATCAAGAACAAATCCCGCTGCCATTCTTCTAATTGTTCTTTTATCGTTCTCATTCGCTTGTTCGGGATACCTTTGATTCTTGGTATATTCTAAGATATCATGGAACCAAGGCCGTCCGTCTACTTCTTTCTCAATGCTACAACAGTGTGCAGGGACCTCGTATATGCTCATTTTGAGGGGCATTATTTCTGCTTCTCTACTTGCTTTGAACATTGAAGCCAAAGTGGCTAGGGCATCAGCCAGTTGTTCTCTTCTCGTGGGAAGTAATGAAAAGTTATTTCTTTGAATTCCTTGATCAATCCAGCCACTAAATCGTTGTACTTAATCAATTTTGAGTCCCTCACTTCCCGCTCTCCACGGATTTGGTAAATCACTAGGGCTGAGTCCCCGTACACCTCCAAGATCTCGATGTTTCGTTCGATAGCTGCACGAAGCCCCATGATACAGGCCTCATATTCTGCGATATTATGGTACAGAAGAAGTTCAGTCTTGCAGTGAACGGATAATGATTCCCGTCTGGTGATACCAGGATTGCTCCAATTCCATGCCCTAAAGCATTTGACGCACCATCAAAGCACATCTTCCATGACTTCTCTTTTGATGACTCGGATTCCATTTCTGTGATGCACATTAAGTCTTCGTCTGGGAAATCAAATTTCAAGGGCTCATATTCCTCCGTCGTTCGAGTCGCTAAGAAATCAGCTATTGCGCTCCCTTTTATCGACTTCTGACTTACATAGGCAATGTCATATTCTGATAGGAGGATCTGCCATCGTGCCATTCTTTCTGAGAGTGCCGATGATTCCATCATGTATTTTATTGGGTCTAGCTTTGAAATTAGCCATGTCGTATGATACAACATATATTGTCTGAGTCTCCGAGCTACCCAAACCAGAGCGCAACAGTATTTTTCAATGGACGAATACTTTGCCTCATATTCAGTGAACTTTTTACTGAGGTAGTAGATCGCCTTTTCTTTCTTTCCTGACTCGTCGTGTTGCCCCAGTACGCAACCCATTGAATTTTCAAACACAGTTAAATACAATATCAATGGTCTTCCCGGAGTTGGTGGTACTAGCACTGGAGGACTAGACAAATATTACTTTATTTTATCAAAGGCCACCTGGCATTCCTCATTCCATTCTCCAGGGTTATGTTTTCGAAGAAGTCGAAAGATTGGGTCGCATTGGTTGGTAAGCTGAGCGATAAATCGGGTGATGTAATTTAATCTCCCTAAAAATCCTCTAACTTCCTTTTGCATGCGCGGAGATGGTAACTCTTGAATGGCTTTTATTTTATCTGGATCAATCTCGATACCTCTTTCACTGACAATGAAGCCTAGCAACTTCCCCGAGGTAGCCCCAAACGTACATTTGGCTGGATTGAGCTTTAACTGGAACTTTCTCAGCCTGTCGAACAACTTCTTGAGATTCACTACATGCTCTTCTTCCCCTCGGGATTTAGTAATCATATCGTCGACGTAGACCTCTATTTCTTTATGCATCACGTCATGGAATAACGTCACCATAGCTCTCTGATATGTTGCCCCAGCATTCTTTAACCCGAATGGCATCACCTTGTAGCAGAACGTTCCCCACATTGTTATGAAGGTAGTTTTCTCCATATCATCAGGAGCCATCTTGATCTGATTATACCCCGAGAATCCATCCATGAAATAAAACAATGAATGTTTTGCTGTGTTGTCCACCAACGTGTCAATATGTGACAAGGGAAAATTATCTTTTGGGCTTGCTCGATTCAGGTCACGATAATCCACGCACATTCGTACTTTTCCATCTTTCTTTGGTACCGGGACTATGTTAGCCACCCATTCTGGATATTTGGAGGCTTGTAGGAAGCCAGTGTCAAATTGCTTCTTGACTTCCTCTTTTATTTTCAACAGCATTTCGGGCCTCATCGGTCTTAATTTTTGCTGGATGGGCTTGCATTCTGGCTTTAATGGGAGCTTATGGACCACTAAATCTTCATCTAGCCCTGGCATGTCCTGGTATGACCACGCGAAAACATCTTTGTATTCGCGGAGTAAAGTGATCAAACTATGCCTGGTACTTTCTGAAATAGAAGTCCCAATCTTCACTTCTTGTTTCCTCTCTTCAGTGCTCAAATTTATTGTTTCCACAGATTCTTCATGAGGCAGAACCTGTTTATCCTCTTGTTCCACCATTCTTAACAATTCAGGAGACGAGACATAATCTTCAGCATTTTCTTCGGCTTCAAATTCTCCTAAGCAAACAGCCTTCTCAAAATCAATTTCAAGATTCGTAACGGGCTTATTCATGTCGTCAATATCTGAGCACCTGAAAGTTGAATGGAAAAGGAAGCTATCGGGGACATCCAAGTATTGGAAACAACAAACAAAATGTTATGTCATGGCAATGAGGCAAATGTAAGGATAGGCTATGAAATGAGAAAATGATTATGAAATTAGTGATAATGCGAAAAATCGTGACAAAATGCATTTTCATTGATATTCACTTAAATGATAAAGAGCGAATGCAAGCTCCTACAAAAGAATTCTATTATATCTAAGGACACAATAGAATGTTAATGTTTGAGCATTACTCTGAAGACTTATAAACTACAAGAAGGTCCTCGGCAGTCCAATTGTTCAACATGAAACCAGGGGGACAAAGGCGTATCCTTGAGACATCTTTACTTGTGTCAGTTCCTTTGTCAATGACATTTATACTGATGTTCTGAAAACCCTTTTCGATCATTAACATTGTGCCTTGTGCATTGTCCTGCCTCGGGTATATCATTCCCGCAGACGTAAATGTTCTTGACAAAGGAGGGAATTCCATAGGCTCCCATTCTGGTTCTCGGCCTAAGGTTCTCGCGATCCTTCTTTCTTGATCTTTCTTCCACTGTCTTCTTCTTTGACGCATGTCCGGCTGGAACCCCAAACCGTATTGGGCCTTATGATGCACTGGTTTTAGAGCCCTGACTATTCCTTGCAGATATCTCCCTAAACCTCTTCTCACTCGAGCTCCCCTTCCTACAGTCAACTTGACACCCATTCTAGTATTTCTCACAATTTAGGCACGAAAATTTTGTTTCCCTCAGTGAAGAATGTGGCATTGACGAATTCAAAGGATCGGAAGGAGCATTCCACTACGTCCTTGCTCACTTCAAGGTATGGCGCATCAGCAGAGATAGATGCGATAATGTCTTCTTCTCTCTCGACAGTGACCAAACAGCCATCCATGATAAATTTCACCTTTTGATGGAGGGATGATGGGACCGCTCCAGCAGAATGGATCCAGGGTCTTCCCAAAAGGCAGTTATATGAGGATGTAATGTCCATGACTTGGAACTCGACATCATATATGTAGGGACCCACTTCCAGAGGGATCTCAATTTTTTCCATGACTTTACGCCTTGTCCTGTCGAATGCCCTTACCGTAGAATGACAGGGCCTTAAATGGGACAGATTCATCGAAATTCTGGAAAGCGTGGCCAAAGGCATAACGTTGAGTGCCGAACTATTATCGATGAGCACGTTCGGTATTATGTAGCCCTTGCAACAGGTTGTGATATGCAATGCTTTCACTGAGCCTCTACCATTGGGTGGTATTTCATCATCACTAAAAGAAATGAAATTATCCGCATTCAAGTTGTTCATCCACCTATCCAGTTTTTCAACGGATACATTGTTTGCCACATAAGCTTGATTTAACACTTTCAGCAGAGCGTTTCGGTGTGGTTCTGAATTCAACAGCAGAGATAATACCGAGATTCACGCTGGCTTCTTACTCAATTGTTCTACCACGTTGTACTCACTGTGCTTGATAAATTTTAAGAATTCCTGTGCTTCCTCCTCGTCCACAGGATTTTTAGCTTCTTGTTCAGGAGCAGTTTCATGCTCATCATTGGTCACATGCATCGGTGCTTTTCCTTTCTGTTTCAAGTCACTGTTCTTCTTTATCTCCTTCGAATAACATCTTCCACTACGAGTGAAATGACCTAATTCCCCGACGCTTCCAGTCATGGCTTTGGGTTTTTCATCTTCAGGTGTGACGATATTAACGTCATATTTCCATGGTACTGCTTTATTGTCCTTGTAAGGGAAAGAAGATGGTACTTCGATTATCATTTTTGGTTTCACCGGCTCTTTCGTCGCATCGTAATAAATTACTAACGGTTGATCAGCGCTATAAGGGGGACCTGATGACTGGCTATCAGAGGCGCATACTTCTCTTTCATTGGTCTCTTCCCTTTTGTTAAGTATCTTATTCTCCTTATTATCCATCCGGTCTTGAAGCAACCTTTTAAATTCCTCACACGACTGAATGTCGTGTCCCACAATTCCATGAAAATTGCAAAAACTTTGACCTTCTTCTCCGAGAATTCTATCGGGGTGACAAAGCAATCCTTTCTTAACTAGTACCTCCCAGATTTTCTGCAGAGGCGTCCTTATTTCCGAAACACATCTTCTGACTTTCCATTCGTCCACTTTCCCCACTATGCTCACATCCCTTTCGATATGGTTAGGGAATGGGTTCCTAGTTGCATTACTGGCACTATCGAATCGTAGGATACCTGCATCAATGAGTCCTTAAACTCTTCTCTTAAAGGCTAGGCAGTTTTTCGTGGAATGTCCCTGGTTTCCCGTATGGTATGCACAACTAGCGAATTGTATGTTTTAACCTTAGCGAACGAGTATGGAATATGCAATGAATGAATGAATGCATGAATGTCAAATGACTGTTAGTCATGAAAGAAATGCAAGAAATTGGTGTTAATTTCAAGATAACCCCTATTTAGGCATTTTCTTAATCAAAAGAGTCTATTACACAACGTTTCGGTCACTCGTGTAATTGACTCCTCTATCAGAAACCCCTTTTTGGCAACCAATCTCTAATCAACCCTTTCCTAACAAGATGTATATGATGCATGATGAAAAATAGAAATACAGACAAATAACATTGGTTAGCAAAACACATATGATCAGAGAAAAATTGTGGAAAATCTAACAAATTAAGCTACTTGGTCCAATGGACTCGATTCCCTTGCATAGAAAGCGAAAGTGCAAAAGGTAAGAGGCGTTCCTCCCGTGCACTTATTTTGGTGACTACTAAACGGACAGAGGTTCAGCATGGCTCTAGTTAGGTGGCTCGTATGGTTCATTATATGCGGTTTTGGTTCTAGATAGGTACTCGAATTGCCCGTACTATCATCTACTAAGATTAACACGGAGCCTCGGTCATAGCCTATCACAGGCTCACGAGTTCAATTCGAGGGATTACATTTACTTATGCCTATGCGGAGGGACAAGTTAACTCACGAAAGCATAAGTCATATGTAACCCGAAAGTATTCACTAGCCTGTGCGGAGGGACGAGTTAACTCACGAAGGCGTAGCGTTTACTTTCACTTAAACGGACGGAGCCTGGGTAGAGAGCTCATGTTATGCGAAAATGCAAGTGCACGGTGTGTGGGGAACAACTCATAAACCTTTACGTTTCACTTAAAGAAACTAAACCAAAATTAAAACCATAAAAATTGAAAACTGAAAAACAACCAAATAAGCAAGTTAGAAGAAATATTTACAGCACGATACAAATGCATGAATTTTGAAAACGAGATTTTTGGATCACGACCAAATATTTACTTTGAACAAGGAAATTTGAAAATTTTGACAAAACGTGTTTAATTCCAGACACAACTCTCAAAAAGGCTGTCCCCAGTAGAGTCGCCAGCTGTAGCGACGTAAAAATTTTATTTTAGCTTGGTCGCTAATTGTGGCGATTTATTGAAAAAAAGAGTTTGAAATTTGACATTTGATTTTTGAAATAAACAGGGAGTCACCACCGATCCTTTTTCCTAGGTGTGATCGGACACCTATTAGATTTCTTATTAAAACAAATAAAAGGCTAAGTTTAGGTCTACATTAGAATTCAGAGAAAATTTAGGGTTCGGGAGTCGGTTACGCGCGAGGAAGGTATTAGCACCCTCGCGACGCCCAAAATTGGTATCTTATTAAACACATGTTGTCTTGATTTTCAAAAATACGAATTCAATTTGACATTTAAGTGTGATCCGATTGAAGGAAATGAGAAGTTGCAAGTTTTTTTGTTTTTTAGAAGGACGTCCCGTTTTTAACACGAGCCGATTAATTTCACCCAACATAGCGATGAAATCGATGACTTAATGTTAAAATCGGTACATTGCCTTATTCTTAAAATTAAAATGTAAAAAGTTTTTAAAATGATAGTAAAAAAAATTCAAGAATATTATTGTCAAAAAAATGCGAATAATGATGTGAATAATAAAATATATAAAATATAAAATATCAAAATATCAAATATTAGAATAATAATAATTAATATTGACAAATAAAAAATAAAATAGAAATAAAAAAATGTACATAATATATATATTAGAAATAATAATGATGTTTAAAAATCAATACTATTAATAATACTACATCAATATGTACATATATAAAAAAATAAATACGTGATAATATTAAAAATATGTACATAATATAGTGTTAAAAATACATACATAATATAGTTAAGATATATACATAAGATAACATGTAAAAATATATATATAAATAATATAATATTAAAGATATATACATAAAATAGTATAATATATATACGTAATATAGAATTTAAAATATACCTAATATATTAAAAGAATATATATAATATAATATTAAGAAATATAATAATAACAAAAAAGAGAGAGAGGGAGAGGGTGGATGATTTTCGGCCACAAGGTTGGCCATCGTCCGGTCGCCGGACCGCCGCCGGCGCCACCATACACGGCAGCCGGACCTCAAAAAAACTTTTTCGGTAAAAATGGGTAAGCTTTCTCCTTTTATTTTTTTTTACTTTCGTATATAAGAAACAAAATAAGATTGAAAGGAAAACAATAAGTAAACAAAGAACTTAAAATGAGAATAGACAAAGAAACCTCTTTTGCTTTGATCTTTGATTAATCTTAAAAAAAAAACTAGCTTCTCCAAAAACTAGCCTTCACAGTAACTCTTCTCCTTGATTACTTTAAAAAGAAACCTCTCCAAAAATCCTTTACAATAACTTTCTCTCCCAAAAACTCTCCAAAAAAAATCTCCCTCCTCATATACAAAATATGAGAAGGCTTATATAGCCATTTACAAAATATTTTTTTTATTGTTTATGTCTTCATTTGTAGGTACAAGTGGTGGTGGAGAATGTGTGGCTAGTGGAGTTGGTGGTGGAAAAAGAGTGGCTAGTGGAGTTGGTGGTGGAAAAGGTGTGGCTAGTGGAGTTGGTGGTGGAAAAGGAGTGGCTAGGTTTTTTTTATTTTGATTTGGGCTTAGGGTTTGGGCCATTGGGGTTTTGATGTAAATTGGGCTTTGGTAGTTAAGATTTTGGGTTTTGGATTTAATTTTAGTGGTTTAGGTAAGGCTAAATTGGGTTTTGATGTAAATGGGCTAAAATTGGCCTACAACACTAACTTACAAATCAAATTCCCCCATAAATAGCCTTACAAAAAGGTCTATAATTATGCTAATAAATACTGGAATAAATAGTGAGATTTTCGAGATATTTCCCAAGTCAATATGATCTCGATCAATAAACTTAAATTGCATTGAAACACTTTGATCCAATCTTTTACGATTAAATTTTACACCAGTAAACATCATAGATGGGCCACATATATTTCACAAGGATCATCACTTTAAGGCCCAGCTTATTTTGGCTCAAAAGTTTATCAACTTAAATAAGGCAAATTTTGGTTTAATCTAGCTAGGCCACAAGTTGCAACTACCATTATAATTGCATCTAAAAATCTCTTAATTTAGTAGTTTTTGAACAAAATAAATAATTTTCAAGACATAAAGATCGATCAACATAAATCCCCCTTTATTAGTAATTAACTCCCCATAATCTAAAAACTGAATAAAATCAAGTATTTTGACCTCTTAAAGATGAAAATGCATTAAAATCAAGTTAACAATGACAATATCATAGAATGTCTATGAAAAAAGTTAAAAAGCTTTGTCTGTGTTAAAGTTTGATACTTCAATTTCTCAAAAAAATTCCAGTTTCACCACAAATGAACTTTCTCATGTTCGTCATCTAAATATTGGTTGTGATGGGGAATCATTACCAGAAATTTTAACAATGGTTGCTCCAAAATTGCACTCGTTGTTTTCAGAGATTTATGTGTTTAATAAACTATCAAGAACCTTGACAAGCTTGAGAGTCCTAAGTTTATTGATGATTATAATATTCTTGAGTTACCAGCTTTCCTCGAAGAATTGTAGCACTTGAGGTATTTGGACATTTCAAATACTTCTATCAATGCACTTCCTGAGTCCACAACCAAGCTTTACAATCTGCACAATTCCTGATGGATTGAGAAATTTGATAAGCTTTAAGCACTTACATTTTGATAAACAAGAACACCAGCCGGCTATGATTGGAAACCTAACTTGTCTTCAAACATTGCCCATATTTTTTGTGGGTTCGAAAAAGGGATGTTGGAACAATGACAGCAACAATGCATACAAACAAGCTTAAGGAGCTATAAGATTGAAAGAAAACAAAATGCAAATAAACACTAAGAGAACTTAGGCTCAAGAATGATTGAAAAATTCATCTATTTCATTGAGAAAATGGTAACTTATATGAATTACAAAGTCAATTTACCTAATGACTTAACTACTCCCACTAATACTTAACAAATACAAATTTAAACTGTAGCGACATAAAAATTTTGGTTTCGGTCGCTAATTGCGGCGATTTATTGAAAATTTGAAAACTTGAAGTTTGATTTTAAAATAAAGAGGGAGTCGCCACCGATCCTTTTATAGGTATGATCGGACACCTTATAAATTTATCTTTGAAATGAAAAGAAGGCTGAATTTAAGTCCACGTTAAAATCCAGAGAAGAAATTAGGATTCGGGAGTCGGTTACGCGCGAGGAAGGTATTAGCACCCTCGCGACGCCCAAAATTGGTATCTCATAAACACGCGTTGTCTTAATTTTCAAAAATAAGAGTTCAATGTAAAATTTAGTCATAATCCGATTAAAAGAACGAGAAATTTTGGTTTATTTCGTTTTTTTAGAAGGGTATATCGCTTTAACATGAGTCAATTGACGTTCACCCAACATAGCGACGAACTCGATGACTTAATGTTAAATCGGTATATTGCCTTGATTATTGAAGTTAATTAGAAAACCGGAACGTAATTTTCAGGAGAATGCAAGACATAATTGATACGAAATGAAAATAAGTAAATGAAATGGCTTGATACATTTGAAACAAATAACAAACATGACAATAATATTAGAAAATAATAACCGTGCATGCAAGATCAAATGCAATGTTAGCATTGAATACGAGAACGTAAAGAGAATACGATGAATATACACATGAAAATAATTAAGAGTATATATGTAAAATATGTATATATAAATATTAATGGTATTAGAAAGATATATAAGATAATAAAAATATATAACTAGTAATGTTAAATATATATTCATAATATTTACATATGTACATAAAATAAATATTGAGGAACACATGCACCTAAAGAACATATATACACCAATATATAATAATATTATGAAAGGGAACGAAACAAATAATGCATAAGATTAAAACGAAGTTTTGAAAAATTATTACCTATATACATATATAATAATAATAATGGATACATGAAATGACATGAGAAATATACGTATGAATTTAGTATACAAAACTAACAATTAAATAGAATCATATACATGCACCGTATTAAAATGTATATACATACATAATAATAATGTTGGGACGCCTATTAATAATATTACATAAATATATACATATATGTATAATAATGATGAAAATAATAATAACAATAGTGAAAATAAATAATATAATAATAAATATAATAGTAACAATATTAGTAATATGTAAAAAAAGGAAAATAAACGAAAAAGGATTAAATCGGAATAAGAACAGAATTTCAGGGCGAATTTAAAAAGAAATAAAGAAATAAAGGACTAAAATGGACACGCGTGAAAACAACGAGGACCAAAAGTGCAATATTCTCTATTACCAAAACGCAGCGCAGCATGGAGGGACTAAATTGATGAACGGGCAAAACTCTGGGGCCAAATTAAAATATTAAAAACCTGATTGTAAAATAGCAAAAATGCGGAAGGGCCGATCGCGGAATTAGCCCTTCCGCTTCAAAAAACACGCGGACCTGACCTGGTGCGGGTCGGGTCGACCCGACCCTCGTCCAAAACGGCGTCGTTTTTAGTCTAAACAGAGGGGGTCCAAAACGGTGTGTTTTGGACCCCTATATAAGTCAAAAATTTTCTAAAAAAAATTCATTTTGTACCGTAGAGAGAAAAAAAAGGAGAGAATGGGAGAGGGAAGAAAGAAAAGAGGGGAGAAGAGGGAGCTCCGGCCACGGGCCGGTCACCGGTCCGGTCACCGGAGTCTCGCCGGCGCTGGCGCCGGGCACCGTGCACGGTGGCCGAAAATTCGAAAAGGTCAATTTTTTTCTTTTTTTTATTGTTTGTATTATATTATTATTTTTATATATTTTAGTATATATATATGGGAAAATAGAACAGAAGACAAAACAAGAATAGATTCACAATCACCTTAAGTTTTCGGTTCTGATTTTTGACTTGTTGATTCACTGATTTTGGGTGTTCGAATCTCTGCCTTTTGATGTTAAGATCGTAGTATTTCGGATATCAATTGTTTGCTTTTTTGTTAAGAAATCGAAAGAGAGAAGAAAAAAAGGGTCCCATTTCAGTTTTTTTTCGGCTTTTATAGCCTATTTTGTTACATACTTTGTTATTATTTTTTTCTATTCTTGCTTCTGCTTTGCTTGTCTGTTGTTTTTGCAGGGCATGGCCGGTGTTGGTGGTGGGAGTGTCAGACGATATGGGCAGTGCCAGGTCTCGGGCAGAGTAGGAAGTGGTCTGGCAGCTCGCGTGAGGGCTGAGTGATCGCGCACATGGGGCAACGGCGAGTGGTTCGGCTGATTAGGGTTTTGGGGTTTTGGGCTATGAATGTAATGTATCTGGGTTTAATTTGTAATGGGTTCAGGTTAGTTGGGCTGACGGGTTATTGGGTTGTTTGGTTTAGTGGGTTGTTTGGTTTAGGGCCCAAAATTGGCCTGTACATAAACCACATACAAAAGTAAACTGATATGGTCAGACATTACATAAATGCATCAAAAATCTTACTAACTTTGATTACAAGTTGCAAACCAACTTGCATTTGAACAAAAGAAACAAAATGCTAAGGCTGCTTCTGGTTCAGCTTCAATGCTGGCATTCTTCTAGAGTTGCTGCTGGTCCAATGTTGCATTGCAGGCCAATGCTTAACACTCCTCCTTGGACTGTATACAACAAACACCAATCATCTCCTTTAAGGCTTCGAATCTTGTTGTACCAAGTGGCTTAGTCAAAATGTCAGCCAATTGGTCTTTTGAGCTACAATGAATGAGATTAACTTCTTTGCATTGTTCAGCTTCTCGAAAAAAGTGGAACTTAATCTTAAAATGCTTGGTCTTGCCATGAAAAACTAGATTCTTGGCTATTGCCACTGCTAATTGGTTGTCAACCTTGATTTCAGTAGGTTCAAGTTGTTCTTCATTTAGATCACATAGCAATTTTCTAAGCCAAATAGCTTGATTCACTACTGTTGCTGCTACAATATACTCAGCTTCAGCTGTGGATTGAGCAACTATTTGTTGCTTCTTTGAGCTCCAGTAAAAAACTCATGAACCAAGGGTAAAAAAGTAACCCGAGGTGCTTTTCATGTCATCTGCAGAACTAGCCCAATCACTGTCTGAGTATCCAGCCAGCCTAAGCTCATTTTCCTTCTTGAACATGACTCCAAACTTCAAGGTTCCCTTAACATACCTAAGTATCCTCTTGGCTGCCTTGAAATGTGTTGTATCACAACAATGCATGAATCTTGACAATAGACTAACAACATGCATGAGATTAGGTCTAGTTGCTGTTAAGTAGAGCAAACAACCAACTAAACTTCTGTACTCCTTTTCATCAACTTTCTCTTGACTTCTAAGGCATGTCAGCTTCTCTCCTTGAGCCAGTGGTATGCTCATTGCTTTGTTGTTTGTCATGCAAAACTTGTCTAGGATCTTCAAGGTAAAGGCCTGTTGACTGATGAAAATACGTTGATCAGACTGGTTCACTTCCATGCCAAGGAAGTATGTCATGATTCCCAAGTCTGTCATGTCAAACAGTTCTTGCATTTGTGTTTTGAAGTCATTGATCAAATCAGCCTTGCTTCCAGTCACCAGCAGATCATCCACATAAATTGAAACAATCAACAAGGTTTTATCTTCAGTTTTCTTCACATAGAGTGTTGGCTCACTCAGGCTTTTTTCAAACCCGAGCCTAGACAGGTACTCATCAACCCTGTCATACCAGGCTCTAGGTGCCTGCTTCAAGCCATATAGAGCTTTCTTCAGCCTATAGACTTTATCTTCTTCTTCTAGGACTTTAAATCCTTCTGGCTGCTTAATGTAAATCTCTTCCTTAAGGAAACCATTCAATAATGCTGACTTAACATCAAGTTGATGAATTTTCCATTATTTCTGGGTAGCCAACGCAAATAGGAGCTTGATTGTATCAAGCCTTGCTACTGGAGCAAATGTCTCCATGAAGTCAGTACTATACTGCTGACTGTAACCCTTCACCACAAGCCTTGCCTTGTGCTTATTCAATGAGCCATCAGTATTGAATTTGGCTCTAAATACCCACTTGACACCTATAATTTTCTTCTGATCTGGCCATCTAGCTTATCAACCAAATCCCATGTCTCATTCTTTTTAATTATATCAAGCTCAGCTTCCATAGCCTTTCTCCAGCACCTATCTCTTGCAGTTTCTTCAAAACTCGAAGGCTCAACTATTGCAACATTGCATCTATGATAGATGTCTGCAATGATTCTGGTACCTCTCACAGGAGGATCATCAATGTCAGCATTTTTAGCTTCACTTTCAGTTAACTCTAAGCTGATGTCAAATTGGTCCTCTTTAAACTGACTTGCATCTGAACCATCCCAACTTCAAACCTTCTCTTTATCAAATTTGATGTCCCTAATCACCAAAATCTTCTTTGTTGAAGGATCATACACTCTGTAGACCTTCTTGGTACTGCTGTAGCCAACAAATATACCTGGAGCAGACCTTCTCTCCAGCTTCTTCTTTCTGCTGGAATAAGAGCATAACATACACATCCAAACACTTTCAGATGAGAAACAGATGGTTTGAGTCCGTACCAGGCTTCAAAGGGTGTTTTGTCCTTCACAGCTCGAGTTGGAAGCTTGTTAATTAAATACACTGAGGTATTGACAGCTTCAACCCAAAATTTGCTTGGAAGTTTGCTTTGAAATAGCAAACATCTGGCCATATCCATCACTGTTATGTTCCTCCTTTCACAAACTTCATTTTGCTGTGGAGTGTAAACTGTTGTTAACTGATGGTGGATCCCTGCCTGCTCACAAAGATTTTGAAACTTCTCAGACACATATTCAGTCCCATTGTCAGTTCTCAAGGCCTTGATCTTGCAACCTGACTGGTTCTCTACTAGTGCCTTAAATTTGCTAAAGGCATCAAACACCTCAGACTTCTGTTTCAAGAAGTAAACCCAGCAAAATCTGGTCAGATCATTTATGAACAACACAAAGTACTTGTTGTCATTCAAAGAAGGGGACTTCATTAGTCCACAAACATCAAAGTGCACCAGCTCAAGTCTTTCTCGAGCTCTCCATGCCTGGTTAACTGGAAAAGGCAATCTAGCTTGTTTACCAAGCTGACAAACTTTACAAACAGTGTCCCTTGCCTCAACTTTGGACATATCCTCTACCAAATTTAGCTTGTGCAACAGATTAAGTGACCTATAATTAGCATGGCCTAGTCTTTTATGCCATAGACCTACATTATCAGCTAGGCCTGCATAAGCCTTCTTCTCAAGCTGATTCACATCAAGCATAAAGCATTTGTCTACCATGCCTATTGTGATCATTTCTTGGCCATGAAGGTCTTCAATAACACATGAACCATTCTTGAAAACTAGTGATTACCCTTTTTTAACTAACTGACCAACACTAAGTAAATTTTGATCAATGTCAGGTACAAAAAGCACATCTGAAATGACTTTGTTACCTGAACCAGTGTTAATCACCACATTGCCCTTGCTTTTGGCTTCAATCAGATCTCCATTGCCAATTCTGATTTTTGAGACATAGCTTTGTCAAGGTCTTTGAACAGACTTTCATCAGCTGCCATGTGGTGTGTGCAGCCACTATCCACAAGCCAATTGCATCTAGCCTTGTTTAAAGTTGCAGAACAGGAAGCAGTAAAGACATGCTCCTTCTGAGCTTGAAGGTCCTCAGCAGCTTGAGCTTGGATTTGCTGCTGTGCTGGTGCCTTTCCTTTGTTCTTGCATACTTTTTCAACATGGCCAAACTGTTTGCAACTCCTACGTTGAATGTCTAGCCTATACCAGCAATATTTCTCCAAATGTGTGGTCTTCTTGCAGTGGATACA
This sequence comes from Gossypium hirsutum, assembly GCF_007990345.1. Classification (NCBI taxonomy): domain Eukaryota; kingdom Viridiplantae; phylum Streptophyta; class Magnoliopsida; order Malvales; family Malvaceae; genus Gossypium; species Gossypium hirsutum. The sequence goes on along the minus strand of NC_053426.1, from coordinate 2,215,297 downwards.
TAGTGGAAACCTCCTCTTGCCTGAATTTTTCCTTGGTTTCTCCCTCTTATCAAGCCAAGGCTTCTTTCCTTTCTGACTTGAACTAGAACTATCTTTGGCCTTTGCTTGGAAAGCTCATTCAGGATGCTCTTCCTGCCTATTGGCCCTTCTCTGCTCCAATGCATAAATGGAGTTCACCAATTCAGAAAAATAAATAGTTGTTAAATCCCTTGAGTCCTCAAGTGATGAGATTTTGGACTCAAATCTCTCAGGGAGAGTGGTGATAACTTTTCAACAACCCTGCTATCACTAAAGTCTTCACCAAGTAACCTTATGCTATTGACAGTTGTCGTTATCCTGTCTGAATATTGCTTGATGGTTTCAGATTCTTTAATTTTCAGGTTCTCAAAATCTCTCCTCAAGTTAATCACTTGTTGCTGCCTTGTCTTATTCGACCCCATGAACTCTTCCCTCAACTTTCCCCATGCTTCCTTAGGTGTGCTGCAGGCCATTATTCGAGTGAAGATTACATCAGACACTCCACTCTGCAAGCAAGCCAAGGCTTTGTGCTTCTTTGTACTCTCCTCAGCATGCTGCCTCATTTGAGCAATTGTGTGATTAGCCCTCAATAGAGGTGGTTCGATATCATTCTCAACTACACTCCACAAGTCTTATGCTTGAAGGTATGTCTTTATTTTGACTACCCAAATGTGGTAGTTCTCACCAGCAAACATTGGAGGTGGAGGTGGTGTGAAGCTCATTCTGATGCAACAAGTTCAACAGCTTTGTTTTCTTTCTTCTCAAGCTTAGTCTCTCAAAGAACAACCAACAATGGAGGCCCTCAAAGATGACAGGCTCTGATTACCATTTGTTGGAACAATGACAGCAACAATGCATACAAACAAGCTTAATGAGCTATAAGATTGAAAGAAAACAAAATGCAAATAAACACTAAGAGAACTTAGGCTCAAGAATGACTGAAAAATTCATCTATTTCATTGAGAAAATGGTAACTTATATGAATTACAAAGTCAATGGACATTTACCTAATGACTTAACTACTCCCATTAATACTTAACAAATACAAATTTAAACCGATCAGCCATTACATAAATTACATCAAAAATCTTACTAACTTTGATTACAAGTTACAAACCAACTAAAGCAAGTTGCATTTGAACAAAAGAAACAAAATGCTAAGGCTGCTTCTGGTTCTGCTTCAATGCTGACATTCTTCTAGAGCTGCTGCTGGTCCAATGTTGCATTGCAGGCCAATGCTTAGAAGGGACATCGAGTTAAGGAGCTAGGATCCCTAAACGAACTTAGTGGAGAATTAAGGATATCCAACCTTGAAGATGCTATAGACAAACAAGATGGTAATAGAGAAAATATGCAGTGTAAAGATAAATTATGCAAGGTGATATTTGAATGGAGCTGGGGTAACGATAATGATAAGGAAGTGATGGAAGGTCTCCAAACCCACACAAATTTTCAAACCTTTCCCTCATGGATGTTAAGACCTGTTGGTAATTCTAATACTGGTTTATTGTTGCTTGACAATTTGATAGAGTTGGAATTTATCAATTGCATCAACTGTGAAAGTCTTCCACCTTTGGGCCAATTGCATAATCTCCAATTTCTTAAGTTGGAAAACTTAACGAATGTGAAACACGTGGGTAATGGATTTTATTACAGTGAAAGTACTGATGGTATGAATGAGGTGATAAGGGTGTTTCCTGCATTGAAAGAATTCACCTTAGAGGGGATGGAAAGTCTAGAAGAATGGATTGCAATGAAAGCAACAAATGCGACCATGTTTCCCCGCTTAGAGAGGCTGGATATTTCTGGTTGTCCTTGGTTGAAAAGTGTTCCATTGACAGGACAATGTTCTTCTTTTGAAAAGCCAAGTATTTTTGAATGTGAAAATTTAAGCAAGATCAGAGACGGATTAAAGAAATAGAAGCCTTGCCAGAGTGGTTGGGCAATCTCACTTCTCTATTCGTCTGTAAATCAGTTCATGCGATAAGCTCATGTTTCTGCCTTCTAAAGATGTTATGCACAACCTCTCCAAATTAAAAGAAATTCATATTTCACATTGTCCTCAATTAGAAGCAAGATGTGCCAATGTTGGCCCTGAATGGTTCGAGATTTCCCACAGTCCACAAATAAGTTTTAATGGCAAAATGTAAGTTCAATATCTTAAACCACAATTCTGCATCTTTTGACTTTTGATACAAAATATTGCATTTCTTTCTTAATCCTTCTTATAATCATAAGCTACTTGTTTGAGTCTCAGATAAAACTTTCTTTTAAATTATTTTCTCCCTTTTGCCATAATTTTGCAGGATGCTTATTAAAGTACTGAAACGAAAAGTATGAATTGAATCTATAAATAGTAAAGTAAGTTCTGGTTCTAATTTCCATTCCATGAAAATTTTGAGATTATATTTGCTATTTATATTCTGCCTTTAGAATTTTTTTTAAACTTACATTTTCAGTTTATTTTTTAACCAATGCAAAATTGTATCCTATTTTAGTGCAATATATGATCTAAATTTGTTGTGTTAATGGAGTCAGTGTCTACTGCAGAAAACATCTGTGCTATATTACTTGGACCAAATAAAGTGGCCCTGAATGTTCCAATATCTCCCAATTCCTTCTTGTAATTATCCTCTTTGTTCTTTTCATTTTGGGGGCCTTTTTCAACATATAATTTTATAGAATTAGGTAGCCTATTCCAATGTTAGTAACTTTGACTGTGTCCCATAAAGTTATTTCATTCTCTATTTGTACAACAATTTGCAACTGTCAAAGTGATTTTATTTTGTTAATAATTTTGACCTGTATAGAATTAATTTTGGTTATTTTTACTTCGATTAAGAAGCAAATGCAGGGTGTGTTATAATATAAAATAGAATTAAATTGTGAATAGAATCTTAGCTCAATTGGCACGAACATTGTTGCCAATAAAAGAGGATGTGGGTTTGAGTGCCTTCAAGCACATTATCCTCTTTTTTATGAATAAGAGAGGAGTTATAGGCTGCTATATACTCACAGCAATGTGTGATTTTAGAATTGATGAATAAAATCATTCTCTAAGTTAAGCTCCGCATATTTAGGATCGTTGAATCCGAATTATGTTAACTAAATTACTGCGTTGATCTTCTTACTCTCTTTGCTATCTCGTTTTCCTAACTAAATTACTGCGTTGATCTTCTTACTCTCTTTGCTATCTCGTTTTCCTAATTCTTGTTTAAAGCTTCAGGGTACATTGATAGATGGCAAAATAGAACATGTACCGAATTAAACATTTTCTTTCTACAAGTACCAAATTGCATATTGGATGAAAGTTCAAGGACAAACTGTGACATTAGGCCATTGGAAAATTTAAAACTTAGAGATGATTTAGGTGATATAATCCTAAATAAATGTATATATACAAATCTTAAAGAATTGTTGGTAGTTGTTGAACCATGAATACAGTTATTAATGTTTGCTAAGGAAAAGACATTGAACAAAACATTAATCAAAGTGCAAATGGTGGAAATCATATCACTTTTGAATTATTTGAATTAACAAAGAGTTTAAAGAGAAACACAAGATTTTAACAAAATCAGAAGACAAAAGGCCAAAGGACACAAAATGTAACCCAGTAAGGGTGATGAACAATTTAGTTGTTTTTGTTTTCTACAAACTTTATTTGCATTGTCAAAATTCAAGTTTCACTCAAACTGGCAAAATGGATTTCACTCTTTGCATGACATGAAAATTAGTCACTATCAGAGTCTTTACTTACCAGATGATTTCACTAGCTGCCGAACTCGGCGAGCACAATCCGCGTAATTTTGAGCAAGAGGAGCGCATTTGGTAACGTCTTTGACATTCTCCTTGAAGCATTCCATGCAAGCATTGTTCTCAACTAAACAGGGCATAGGTTTCTGTTCTGGAATCTTGAACTCTTTCTCATGGAGATCCTTAGCTCTTTGGGTTACTTCTTGCACCATGTTGTCCTCCTGCTTCCGCAACTTCTCGACAACATTTTCACTCTCTTTAACGACAGCTCGAATCGGGTCTAACTGTGCAGTTGCAGAGTAAGGAGGTTGGTTTAACGGTAGAAACATAGGAGGTGGAACTGGCCATCCTGAGCCTGTAGTCTTGTTCTGTTTTTCAGAATCATCAGGTATTTGTGTCTGATCTACCTTTGTTTGTGGTTGTCGAGGCTCTCGAGGCACTCGGGGTTTAGTTTTCTTTGTTCTTTTCTTCAGTTTCTCATCATCTTCAGCAAGCCGGTTGATAAGGTTGGAACTAATCTGGATTGATAAATCATGCATGGTGCAATCAACCTGAGACACAATACCTGATAGCCTCAACAATAAAACACACAGTAGGCAATTCTTACCATCCAATAATTTCCGAAGGCAAGTTCATCAGGATACTATCCCAAAGCAGGAGGCAAAACAAACAACAATAACTCATCCAAAATAGCACAAAAACACACATATAACTTAGCTATAGACCAGAGAACAATAAAAGGATGACATAAACCACAAACAAGACCTAGGGTGATTTATCAAAATAGTTAATCCATCCTACAACACACGGAAAGTACCCGGAAATCAATTCTTATTATTAAAATTAGTATACAGATGTGAATCTATGATCGAAAATAACAGTTGGCCAATGGCAAACAAAGACTAACAAAATGGTGAAAGTACTTGCAAAACCCCTCTACTATAGGGACAGAATCAATTTAGTCCCTCTACTGTTAAATGGATCAATTTAATTCTCGTACAATTAAAAAAAATCAAATAAGGTCAAATCTGAACAAAATTAACATTTACTATTTAAAAAATGAATTTTTAAAAAGTTTTCAAATTATAACTTGTTAAACAGTAAATGAATTTTTGAACAATAAACGTTAACACTGTTGAAATTTGGCCTTATTTGATACCTTTGAAAGTATAAGAACTAAATTGACTCGTATAATAGTAGAATGACTAATTTGATCTAGATTATAGGACCTGTCAAGTGCATTCACCAATGAGAAACATAGGTTCCAGCAAACAAGAAGTCACAGCTGAGATACTAAAGAAGGGTTCACAATGGGGAATCTATGCTAGTTAAAGGATTGAAGATTAAAGAGACCATTGATAAGCAAATTGTACATTCCTGATGCCAAGCAATGTAATATTCCTTTGCTACTCCAATTAATCAACTATTTTGGCCAACCAAAGGAATAAATTATAACAAAGACAAAGAAACCCTAACCCACTTATGAACTTAGCATCCAAAATCGTTCTACTAATTGGAAGAAAAAAACAAAATATCACAATTCAGAAACCAAATCATTGTACCAATTTACTCTATGAACCTCCATAAATTCCATACAAAGACAGCATATACAAGATAGATACAGTAAAGGCTAAGATTCAAATGAAAGAATCGTAAAGAGAGGCAAAAGGAATTAAGGAATCATTGATTACTGTGAAACTAAGCCATGAATTCTTACCTCGAGCTCGATCTGCGCAAGAAAACCCAACAAAGGAAGGGTGTTCAGCGGTTTAGGAAGGAATAAAACGGTGCAGTTTTCAGTGCTGAAGATATATGATGTGGTTGAAATCAAGGTTCTTCGTAATTAAGGAGTGAAGGGCCTAAAGTTGGGTTTTATGCTTATTGGGTAAATTATACAAGCCCAACTCCAATAAAGACCCTCAATCTTTAGTATTATTTCGGCTTTACATCTAAAGAGTCCTTAAAAGTTTTTTTTTAAAAAATCAATTAAGTCTCCCCAAAGAAATGCATCTAATTGGTTACGACTTAGGTCGGAAACACTAGTAATTGATTCAACACTCACCCTACTCCAAACAACAAAGTATAGAAAAGATAATAATTACTTGGTTAGTTGTGACATTACTCTTTGATTTTATGTTTTTGGCTTTGTATCTAATGAGTCGTTGAACTTCTTTTAAGAAAAAATCAATTAAATCTAATTGATTCCACACTCACCCTAGTCCGAACAACAAACTATAGAAAAGATAATAATTACTTGATTAGTAGTGGCATTACTCTCAGATTTCATGTTTTTGATGGCTTCCTTTGCTTCATTAACTCCTTGACAATTTCTTTTACATCCTCACATGATTGAGTTTTTTTCGAAGTTTGGGTTGTGTGGCAATATCTAAAAATGATGCTAGAAAAATAAATTTGAGTAATAAAATAAGATCTGTTTAAAATATGAATCGGGCATTTAGCTTGACCCGACTAATTTTTTATGTTTATAATATATTATATTATGATATATATATATTAAAATTTATAATACATAAAAACCAAATCTATAATAATATATAATACTATAATGAAAATATTTAAAAAAGTTAATATACGTATATAAAATTATAATAAATGAAAAAATATATAAATTTATTAAAAAATTATTTACAAAAATAAGTAGACTTATACAAAATCTTAAGTGCATATTTTAAATCGAGCTTGAACAAATATAAAATGTATAAATATAAACCATATACTGCTCTAATCATGAGTAGGTGAACTCAATGGCTATAACGCTTCTCAATCCCTTTTTTTTCAACCAATGGAAATGACCAAATGAGAAACTCATGATTACAACTTCAACAATTTTCTTCCAACACTGTCACAAATTAAAACACCTAGCATGTGTTAATGCCTTATTTTGCCAACAGTCTACTTTTGCTTTGTTGAGAATGGGGATGCATCCCATTTCCCTCACACCATAAATGAAAAAAAAAACAACATAAAGTCTTTGGCTCAATAAATATACATATTGGGGTTGTTAGGTTATATAAACTGAATTAGATAACAACTTCATTTAAAGCACTAAAAACCAACATTAAAGCTAAATGGTTAATTAAAAGAAAACACCATGATCAAGTTCTTGTTTACAAATGGCATTAAGGCAATTGGTGCTGAGTGCTGACAGCTTGCTTTTGAACAATTTTCTTAATTTCCTTAAAGCTCCCCATTAATGGTGACAAGGTGTAAAGTACATTAAAAAGAAACATCAATGGAGAGAGTGCTCAACACCAAATCATGTCATATGTGCTCAAGATATGGATACTTAGCCACTTGTTTTGCACAAAAGATCATTCTACAAAAATCTTGTGTGGCAATATCTTATCATTCTTATAGCCAACTGTTGATTTATGGAACAGTGGTCCTTCATCTTGCTCAAAGGTTTTTTAATTTTCTTAATTACTTTATTGTACTTAAAAGTTAAATGTGTTAAAAGACACTCTCAGTACTGCTTGGTACTCTTTTCTTTTTGTTGAAAGCTTAGTTCAGTATATTTATTTTGATTTAATATAAATTATTCTAATATATTAATAATGTTATCTTTTCATAAAGTAGTAAAAATAATTAATGAATGGGCGATATATGACAGATGGTATGATTTTTTTTGTATTTTAAATGTTTAATTACTTTTAATTTAATTTATTTTTAAATTTAACGTAAAAAATTATTTTATTTTGCGATTTTCGAACTATTGTTTTCTTCTTTAATATTCGTTCATCAAGCACAACTCAAAGCACAACTTTTTAATATGATTTCTTCTAACGATATTTTTGTAGAACTGAGGGTTTTGTAAAGGCCAGGTATACTTTAAATATACAATCCCTCTTGAATCATTTTTGCCATTAACAGTCAAATTAAGTTTAGCTCCAATGAAGAGTAAAATTTGAGCATATTATTTAACGAAATAAAGGAAACTCCAAATAAATATAATTATTCCCATAATTAAATTTCATGTCATCTGTCACATGCCAATCACACATTAGTTATTTCTGTCCTCTCGTAAAAAGCTAACACCACTAATAGTTTAAGGTAATTTGTATAATATTGACAAGCTTAGGTACCAAATTGGATAGAAAAAAAAATTGAATATCGAATTAAGTAATGTTAAGTTCAAGTATCAATTTTTTTAAAAAAAATATAAATATTAAATTAAGAAAAATGTATAGTTAAAATACTGAATATGATTTAAAATAATTTACTTTTCAATATAAACAATGCTTTTGCCGTATCGATTAAAGATATGTGGATATACTATTTAATTAGGCCGCAAATCATAATCAATCTTGAGGAAGTGATCATTTTAAGCACGACAAAAAAGAGTATGAGAATCTTGCATTTCAATATTTGGTTTTATGTAGGGGAAAGTCACAGCTTTTGTCAAGGTGAGAATTATATATATTTGAAGTAAAAGTAAATTTATATTGAAATACTTATATAATATATTTTATCTTTTAAAAAAAAACATATTTCTTAGAAGATAGACTAGGTTTTGGACAAGTAAATTGTTTATTATTTAAACTTGCTTGATTTAGTGATAAACAATTAATTTGAGTAAGAAAATAAGAAAATTGAATATTATATATCATATAAATATTGAAAACTATATATAAATTTCTTTGAAGTATAATTTGAGAAATGATTATATGAAATCGAGATATTATTCATTTCTAATAGTTTAATGATATATTAGTAATTTCATCCTGAATTTTAAAATTTTTATCTTGAAAAAAAATTAAATCCAAATGGAAATATTAAAATTTAGTATGAAATTATTAATGTGGCTTTAAATTATTAAAAAAAGATTTGAGCAATCCGAAATTTAAATTACATCGACGGGAAATTTTCTTTTACATTTATTTTCATATATATTATCATATACCCATTATGTGCATATCATATCTATTCTTTTCTTTTGTCCATTTGGCTAAATAATAATTGTTTCACCTCCTCTACACAAGAAAAAGATTACAATCTTTGCAAGGAACCAAATAAATTAAATATATATCACATCTTGGGGATACGAGAGTGGATCATATCACTTTTGATTTTGAATTGGTAGGTGAGAATAATATACCTCTAAAGAAGCTAGGTTTATCTTCCACCTTCCAACAATTTTCCCATCTACAAGACTATATATATATATATATGCACCTTCATTTGAAGCTTTAATATGGAATTTCATTGCATGTCAGGCTACTGTTTTGTCGGCCATCTCTAACGTGTTCATCGTGTTTAATTCAATGTCATTTAAGCAATCCAACCCAAAATCATTAATACCAAAATCCTGACAATCCAGTAACCATGCACAGTTTTCTTCCCAAGATGGCAAGCTTATGCCATTACAGGTTTCTCCTCCTGTTGGTATATTAATGTCCCATGAAGCATCGATTAAGGGGGGTTCATCCTTCATCCATAAGCTACTCAATAAAGATTCATCATTGCAAAATTTGTCCAGTGAATTGGAACCAACAGAACTAGAACAATTCTCTGTTGGTGTACTCGAATTATCACAATTCTCTGTTGGTGTACTCGAATTATCCTCTAATGAATCGGCACCGACGCCATCGGTTTCTGATATATGATTCTCTGCAGCTTTTGCTTCTTTGTTCAATGGTTCATGAGTAACAGGATCGATCCCCATTTTAATAAGCTTTTTCTTGATGTGGGTGTTCCAATGATTCTTGATCTCATTGTCGGTTCTGCCTGGTAACCTGCCTGCAATCTTCGACCACCTATATATATATAAAAAAAAAAGAATAAAGAACAGTTGAGACTAATTATGATTGTCACTTAAACAATGAATAAAGGCAGAACAAAAAGAGAGTTAATTCTTTAATTTACCTATTGCCAAGGCGAGAATGAAGGTCAATAACCAACTGCTCTTCAGCCTCAGAAAGGAGGCCTCTCTTCAAGTCAGGCCGAAGGTAATTAGTCCATCGAAGCCGGCAACTCTTGCCGCAGCGGCGGAGACCGGCGAGCTTAGGAACAGCACGCCAACAACACTGGCCATTGGTGAGAATGAAGTTGATGAGTTTCTTGTCTTCCTCAGCTGTCCATGGACCTTTTTTCACACCGAGTTTATCACAACAAGGCTGCCTACCCATAATCCAAAATTAGACTCAGCAATTGTGTACCTGCAAAACACCCAAAAGCCCCACACCACACGCACCTTTATATAAAGATCCTTGAGCAGTTTATAAATGCTAATATATATACACATGTACGAAATTGGAGATTATTATAATTTAAATATATCTTTTATTACATTTACTTTTTAAGTATTTAACCAAGTTATATATATATTATAGAAAACAATTGAGAATAGAACTTTTAGTGGGTTGCGTTTATTTCGAGTTGGATTATTTGGATCAATTTTAATTTTTAAATTTTTGGTATATTTTGCTCCAAGATTAATTTTGGATTTAAATTATTTTAAATCTGAGTTGTTTTAGGTTTGGATTTGTGAATCAATTTTTCTGAGTCAATCATTATAGGTGCAAAACATTTTAGGTTTTGGTCTATTAAAATTTTGATTGTTCAAATTATTTGTTTGAAATTTTGAGTTTGAGTTATTTTGGATTTAGCTCAAAGGCAAAGGCAGAGTGCAAGTAAAAGTTGTGCCTCTCTTGAAATGGAAATTTATATTTTTAGTCTTTGAAAATTTATAAAATTTGAAGTTAATAAATTGTAGAATTATAGTTTGCCCTTAAAAAGGATAATTTTTTTTAATTTATTTCTTTTAAAAACTATAAAGATATATATCAAAATAATCGTGAAATTATATTTTAATTCTCATAAAAATATATAACTCTATTTTGAATCCAAAAAATTCATGACTTCCCTTTTGGTTCAACTATTATTTTTAATAACTATACTGAGTGGATTGAGTTTAATTTAGAATTTCAAAAGTGTAATTGAGAATATACATAGAGATGTGAGGGAGCAAATAAAGGGTCCACCATTGGTTTATGAAAAGGATGTTGGAACTAAGATGGGGTGTTTTGATGTGAGTAGATGCATAGAAGAGTGAGAGAGGAGAGTGGATGATGGATGACCCAAAAGACATATGCCTACATCTAAGCTTTCCCTAAATAATTTCCTTCCCATTTTCCTACACAATCCCCCCCCCCCACTCTCCCTCATTGCACTCTTACTCAACCATTCCATCATCCATTTCGTCATCACCACGTTTACGTTGTATCCTTAAGTACCCTAATTGCAATACAAAATTTTAAGTTGTTTCTAATCAATGGACCGTGAGAGATTATTACTAATTCAACTTATCTTCTAAATTCTACAGTAATTCGTGGACTAATACTTGATTAAGGAACATGGTTAATTATATGTTAATCCAAACATGTTTAAGGAATATGGGCTTGGAAATGGGAGAATTCTCTCGATTTTATTTTGCCGTTGTTGTAGAACAATTAAACATACCATATAATGTCCTCAAAGGCACGTATTATGTTTGCCAAAACAAAAAGAGCCACGTATTATAATTGTCTAGATTCATCCATTAGTTTCCATAGATTAATTAGCTTATTGGTTAACACACAAAAATATTCTTAGCCGTTGATAATTGTATATACATAATTGAGATAAGATCATATCCAAGATTTTTTTTTCATTTCTTAATCGATTTTATAAATGAAAAAAACAACCCTTTGTTACACGTGTCCTTTCTAAGTAATCTCCATGTCAAAGTTTATTTCAACACTAGGACATTATGATGCACATATTCTCTTGGGTGATGATGGTCAAATTTTATACACATACATACAAATATTGACATACTTTATAATATAATAAGATGAGTGGATTGGGGAGGAGGGGGGTTAGTTAATGTTCAAATTTCTTGGTTATTTGACTTGTATCTCTTGGCTTAGGTGAGTATAGTTCAATGTGGACCCTTTTTCTTAATGGTTCAACTTTGGACTTCATTATGTATCTAATTAAAGACAAGAAAAAAAATACCCCTAGTTGTGTATCTCATTTTTCCCTCCATTCAACCTCTATAATTAACCATCAAGTCATTATGATATTAAATAATTAGTCTTAGGCACCTAATTCAAGATCTTTGTACAATTTTTTATTGAAAATTCATGCAACTTGATTTAAATCAGGTATACCAATCATGGTACAAGTTATTTAGTCAATTAATTTGAATCATTCATGCATAAAATATGGCACGCAAATGCAATGCAAAGTCGTCGTCAATATGAAACGAATCGATTCAGCAGTATCGACAAACCCTAAAAGAAGAAAACTTTTTTATTTTATTATATGTGATTGGATATGGAAGTTTGCATTTGATTTGTTTTAAAGGAGCGCTAAAAGATATTTTGGTCCAAGTTAATAAATTACTTTTTCTTTTGTGGATTTTTATGTTAATAAATTTGAGTTACTTCGACATTTTGTCAGGAAGATCATTTATTTGTATTGTAAGAATTAAAATAGATGTTTATAATAATATGCTTGTTATGAAAAATGGATAAAAATTACGGGTAAAAGAAATTTCGACTCTTCATTAAATGAGTAAACAAACGAGAGTACAATATGAAGAAAATAAACCTAAATGTATTAAATGTACTAACCCAAACTCCGAAAACAAAACCTTAACTCTCATAAAGTTCTCTCAAGAGGGGTATAAAATTCTCTCAATATTTACCATGAAAAGTCTCACCAAAACTAATCTGCGACTACATCTTGTCGCCCCCAAAAGAAAAGTCTTGTAGTGCTACATCTGTAATTACCTTTTAATTGGCCTCTTTAAATAGGCTTAGATTAGAGTTCTAATCATACTAAAATATTCCTGAAATAGTCAGAGTCCAACTGGGAGAAGAAGTCCTACTTGAAGTCTAAAACGCGACTGTAAAATAGGAGAATACGTCATGACGCGTCAATTCTCCTCGTCATGATGTCAATGCCGCATTTTCCTGGGGTTTTCATCGCGTCGTCCTGACGAGCTCTACTTGCTTTTGAAAAAATAAATAAACAAAAAAAATTCACCTTCTTAATTAAAGTTAATATTTGATCTCTGACTTTTGATTGCTTTTTTGTATTTTTTTTCCAACAATACAATCCGTGGTTATGACTTTTATAGCCATATGTTACACTATTTTATAATACATTTTTTCTTTTTTCTACTGTTTCTACTGTTTGTTGGCTACTGTTTATTGCGTGTTGTTTCTTTACTGTCTTTTATTCCTTTTTTGCAGGTGGTGGTTGGCGATGTCGGTGACAAACCTCGAGCAGCGTGCATGCAAGGGGGTGCAGCGTGAGGGAAGTGGCTGTGGCTCTAGGTTTTTTTTTTTGAAAATTGTTTAGGTTATGGGCCACTAGGCCATAGGTTTATTTATTTATTTGGGCCGTTTGTAAATTTGGGCCTAATGGACTGTTGTAATAGACTTTTGATTTTTGGTTTTATTTATTTTATTTTTGGCTTGGTTTTTCGTTTGGGCCTGGACAAAATTGGGCTTCTACAGAGAATATTTGTTGCATGAGAGAACTTAGAACTTGGTGATCTAGTTTTTGGATACAAAGAATGAGGTTACTACTCGGGTTGTGATAGAACTAAGGTTACTAGTTGTTTTGATTTCAAAGATAATGGATTCATTTCACTGAGTTAAACTCCACAAAGATAGAGAATCAAATTGTGTAAACAATTTGTTATCCCCTATTTTTGTTATTTTTTCATAGTTCCATCAAAAGCGTTCACTTCTATTTAACTTAATTTATCTTTAATATAATTACTTATTAAAAATTTTAATAAATAAACATGTTTTCTTATTTTATTTCTTTTCTTTCAAATCGTGTTTTATTTTTATACAATTATTTTTATTTTTTTTTAATTTCTAGGCAGGTAATTTTTCTTTCCTTTTACTTTTTTAAAATTTTAATTAATTTTCATAATTTTATAAAACCACCAATGGTCATTATAGATTTTCAAATTTTAAATTTTTTTACTAATGCTTTTTTTTTTCTAGATTTTGAATGGTTGATTTTAGGGGTTTTTTTTTCAATTTGTGCTTATGATTTTTATCAGTTTTTTAATTATTGATTTAAGCATTTTCAAATTTTACTTATTTTTTATTTTTTTCCAGCATATACTTTTAACATTTCTCCCCTAAAATTTTAATTATTTTTAATTAAAGTTAAATTCAATTCAACTAGAGATGATATTGTATATGATTGAGTGTAGAATAATGTTTATATGTCTTTAAAAATTAACAATATCACATTATTTTATCGATACTTAAAAATTATATATTTTAAGATAATTTTAATATAAGTATTATTTAATTTTTTGTTTTATTTTTTCCTCGTAGATTTCCATAAATTGTTCCCACGACTTTACCCTGGTCATAGTTGACTTTAATTTTATTTTATCCAGTTTTTGTAAGATTCGACACAACTTCTTTTATCTACGAATTTTTTTCAATGGTAGGAACTTAAAATTGGTGGATCCACGTCCATCATACATTTGTCGCATATTAGTTACTATTAGTCAAGTTTGGGAAATGATTTTTCTTGGGGAAATGATTTTTTTTTTACTTCAGATAGGCCTGTTTGAATTTAAATAAAATAATTTTAGAAATATTGTTATTGAAATTTAATTATAAAATATATAAATATTAATATAAATTTATTTTAGGAATAATATTTAACACATTGTCAGTAAAGATTTTAGACTCCATAACCGAACAAAATATTTGGATATACGATAAGTAAGTGGCCAATAATTTTTTATATCACATTAATAACATAAGTCATCTCAAGAACTTTCATTGTTATCTTGTTTATTATCATGATTCCACTTCAAATGATTATTATTATGCCACATACCACATCCATAATTATAAAGATCTAGTAGGGTAGACTTTTAAATGTCCCAATATGTTATTTGTTTAGAAAGAATCGATATCACAAATATATATATATATATAATTTCTCATTGCTTCATCAAAAAGCATTTACTTCAAACTATTTCAATTGACTAAAATCTTTATAATTTAATAACTCCATTTTGAGATCGAATATTTCGATATCCTTAACAACATTGAAATAAACCGAGTTAATTAAATCAGTCATAAATAATTATAGATAAAAAATCTCAATATAAAAATAAAAACTTCTTAATCTTTGCGTATTGTGTCTAAGATTTCTATTTCCTAGATTTGGGCAGGTTAAAAATAGGGACGGAATAAGAAAAGACTAAAAACACAAGGGTAGAAAGTGGGAAAAAGAAATCGAGTTAAAAACATATAACAAGAGAAAATAGGAGAGTAAAAGAGAAATATTTCATTGATAAATGTTTACAATGCTTCTTTAAATTCTATATTTATAGACATAAGAAGTATAAATAAAATAAAATTTTACTCCTAATAAATATAATAGTGCTAAAGTACATCAAACTTATCTTAATCTTAATTGAAACCCACTTAATAGCAAAATATTAATAACTAATTTAAGAATACTTTTTTATTTTAAAGAAAAATTTTAAATCATATTAAAAAATTCTATAATTTTTTCCCCCAAAAACATAATTTTAAAGCAGTTTTTACATCAATAATATATTAAATATTTTTAAATTAAAAATTAGTTTTTAGAAAATATTTTTAAAATTACTATACAAAATTAAATTATTTTTAAATTAAATAATTAATATTAAATACAATTAACCCGAATCATTAAATTTTTAGGTATAAAACAGATGATAATTCATGCTGAATGAGATAAAGGATTGCTGAGGATACAAGCATTGCTTATAGAGTTGAAGCTATCAAAATTGTAAATTAATTTAGGAAATGAATACCCACTGAAAATCATTAATTTTTATGTTGGGATACAGATAAAAAAAATTAAATTATAAATTTGTGTGGTTTAAAGTAGAGTATTTTTTTAAACTATTTTTATTATTATAATACTAAAATTTTAGGAAATTTGGAGAAGTAATGAGTTGGTCATAGATTCAGTTAATTTATCATTATATGTATGAAGCTCAAATTTCAAATATAAAATGACTAATTAAGTCCAAGGATATCATAATTATACATTGTAGATTTCAAATTCTCTAGTGACTTCAAGCTCAAGATTCCGTCTACACTTCAAATTTTCTTGCAATCAATTATTTTTAAAGAAAAATAGCAATTTTTCAGTACTCAAAATTTTGAATTAAACTAAATTGCATGCCAATAATATTTTTTAGAGTTAATTCTTTTAAACATTTTTAAACTATGTTTTCATTCTAATTACATTTCTAAATTATTGATGTTATATCAATTATGTCCATTTGTAAAAAAAATAAAAAATAAAATAAAATAAAATAAAGAATACACAGATTTTTACATAGAAACCGTTTCGGGAAAAAATCACGGGCAGAGGAGAAGAAAATTCACTATGTCAAATTCAAATTATTACAAGAGGAATAGACTATGTCTATTTATAGGCTTGTAAAGCCATATTCTAGTAAGACTAAAACACCTTATTCTAATCAATATCAAATAGATGGAATTTAATAAGGTTTAAAAAACCTTATTCTAAAATAAAATAAAAGAAGTGTAATTCTATATGGATTCCTCTTTTATTTTATTTTACCACTGTATTTTATTTAAATAAGGATTCGGGTCACTTAATTCTAACAATCTCCACCTTGACACGAATTCTCAATGAACAAGTTCTTCATCGCGAACTCTCACCGAATAAGTTCTTCACCTCTTCCATAAAACCCCTTAAGAGTTTAACTTCAACAATAAACACCAACCAAGTCTAAGCAATGCTCAAACTTGGTTATAGGAAGTGACTTAGTCATCATATCTGCGGGATTTTCATGAGTATTAATTTTGCTCACAACAATATCACCACGAGCAATTATATCACGAACAAAATGATACTGAACATCAATGTGTTTTGTTCTCTCATGAAACATTTGATCTTTTGTAAGAAAGATGGCACTCTGACTGTCACAAAATACTGTGCTGATTTGAAGGTCTTCATTGAGTTCACTAAAGAGTCCCTTCAACCAAATAGCTTCTTTACAAGCCTCAGTAATCGCCATGTATTCAGCTTCAGTGGTAGACAAAGCAACTGTAGATTGCAAAGTGGCTCTCCAACTGATTACACAACCTCCGATTGTAAAGAGATAACCTGTGAGAGATCTTCTTCTATCAAGGTATCCAGCAAAATCAGCATCAACATACCTAATGACTCCATCTCTAGTTCTTCCAAACTATAAGCAAACATCAGTAGTACATCGTAAGTATCTTAAAATCCACTGAACTGTTTTCTAGTGTTCTTTATCGGGATTCGCCATGTATCTGCTAACTGCACTGACTGCATATGATAAATTTGGACGTAAACAAACCATAGCATACATGAGAGATCCCACTGCACTAGAGTATGGAACATGTGACATGTACCCAATCTCATCATCTGATTATGGAGACAAAGCTGATGAAAGTCTGAAATGGGCTGCTAAAGGAGTACTAACAAGCTTAGTACTCTGCATATTGAATCTGCAAAGAACTTTCTCAATGTACCCCTTCTAACTTAGGTACAATTTTTTTGCTTTTCTATCTCTGAGAATCTCCATACCAAGTATCTTCTTTGCTGGTCCTAAATCTTTCATCTCAAATTCTTCACTAAGTTGGGTTTTGACCTTTCTTATCTCTCATTTATCTTTTGCTGCTATCAACATGTCATCAACATAAAGAAGTAGATACACAAAAGACCATCACTGTTTTTCTTAAAGTAAACACAACTGTCAAAACTACTTCTTTTGAAATCATGAGAAGTCATAAAGGAATCAAACCTCTTGTACCACTGTCTTGGTGACTGTTTCAAACCTAAAGGGACTTTTTCAGCAAGCAAACATAGTCCTCTTTTTCTGAGACTGTAAAACCCTTTGGTTGTTGCATGTAAATATCCTTCTCAAGTTCTCCATGCAAAAATGTAGTTTTTACATCTAACTGCTCAAGTTCCAAATCATGCATGGCCATAATACCAAGCAAAGCTCGAATCGAACTATGCTTAACAATTGAGGAGAACACATCTGTGAAGTCCACTCCTGGAATTTAACTGTAACCCTTTGCAACAAGCCTTACTTTATTTCTGGGTTCTTCAAATCCTAGAGTCCCTTCTTTCTTTTTAAACACCCATTTACAACGAACAGTCTTTTTACCTTTAGGAAGTTTCACAAGATCCTACAAGATCTTATGTTCTGTTTTTGTGGAGTGATTCCATCTCCTCTTGCATAGCAAACATCCACTTTTCTGAGTCTTCACAACTAATCGCCTCAGAATAATTAGATGGTTCTTGATTCGCATCTATATCTTCTGCCACATTTAAAGCATAAACAACTAGATCAGCCTCGACATACTTCTTTGAAGGTTTAATTTCTCTTCTAGTTCTGTTTTTGGCAATAGAGTATTGTAGTAAAGAAGCAACTCTATTCTCAATTTTTGTACTGGCTTGAGGAGTCGACTCTGTATTAATTTGATGCTCTACCTACTTTTGATTTTCTTTATTGGAAGAGTCCTTAAGAGATAAGTTAGGTAGCATAGCAGTTTCATCAAAAACATCCCTGCTAATCACAACTTTTCTATTTTCAGGACACCATAACTTATACCCTTTTACACCAGCTTTATAACCAAGAAAAACACATTTAATGGATCCCGGTTCCAATTTTCCATTATCAACATGAGCATACGCAGGACACCCAAAGATCTTTAAGTCAGAATAATTAGCAGGATTACCAGACCATACCTCTTGTGGAGTCTTTTTCTCAATGGCAATGGATGGAGATCGGTTGATAAAAAAACATGCAGTAGAGGCTGCTTCGACCCAAAATGACTTTGGTAAGTTGGCATTTGACAACATACATTTAACCTTCTCTATGATCATTCTGTTCATTAGTTCTGCAACGCCATTTTGCTGTGGAGTATGGCGAACTGTCAAGTGTCTCACGATCCCTTCTGGCTTGCACAATCTATTAAACTCATCAGAACAGAACTCTAAACCATTGTCTATGTAGAGGTATTTTATTTGTTTTCTCGTATGTTTTTCAATCTTAATTTGCCAAGACTTAAATGCGGAAAACACATCGCTTTTCTACTTCAAGAAGAACGCCTAAACTTTTCTGGAAAAATCATCAATAAAGGTTAGCATATAATTAGCTCCAACTATCGAAAGCACTCTGGATGGCCCCCACAGATCAAAATGAATATACTCCAACATTCTCTTTGTGTTATGGATTCCTCTGGTGAATCGAACTCTCTTTTGCTTCCCAAAAACACAGTGCTCACAGAAATTCGGTTTGCAAATTCCTTGCCCATCAAGAAGTCCTTTTTTGCTTAATTCTGCCATGCCATTCTCACTCATATGCCCTAGACGCATATGTCAAAGTTTAGTAATATCATCATCTGACAAGGAAGAGGAAGCAACAGCTGCATTACCAGTAACAGTAGAACCCTGCAAAATATATAACTTGGCAGTCTTTCTCTGTCCTTTCATCACAATAAGGGAACCTTTGGAAATCTTTAAAACCACACTTTCAGCTGTGTATCTGTACCTTTTTGAATCAAGAGTACTCAACGAAATTAAATTTCTTTTCAATTCTGGAACATGTCGTACGTCACTAAATGTTCTGACAACTCCATCAAACATCTTAACTTTAATTGTTCCAACACCTGCGATTTTGCACGAAACATTATTTCCCATCAAAACAACATCTTCAGACACTGTTTCATAAGTTGTAGACCAATCCCGATTGGGACTCATGTGGAAGGTGCAGCCTGAATCAAGTATCCACTCCTCGCTTACTTTAGAATCATTGACAGAAGTAACTAGAAGTTCACTATCGCTGTAGTCTTCTACAACATCAACTTCACCAGAATTTTCTGGTTGTTTTCCCTTTTGATTCGCAGTGTCCCTTTTAATCATTTTCTGTAGCTTATAGCACTCAGATTTAATGTGCTCTTTCTTCTTGCAGAAGTTGCAAGTTTTACCCCAGTTTGAAGACTTTGATCTACCCTTAGATTTACCGCGAGAATTTTGTTCTTGTGTCCTTCCACAATCATCATCAGCATTCTGATCTTGTCTTCCACGAACAATGAGACCTTCTCCCTAAGAGTCGGGTTTAACTACAAGATGCTTCATCTTATCATACGAGGTCAAAGAATCATAAACCTTGTACAAGCATATTTCTGCCCGGCCCACTAAACCAAAAATAAAATCTAAAACTACCCAAACCCTAAGCAAACCCAAACCACTTAAACCCAACAGCCCAAAACCCTTTTAACCCTAGGCCATAGCAATTAGAAAAAAAAAGACTAAAAAAACCTAGCCCACCAAGCCCAATACATTTATTAGAAAAACAAACAAAAAAAACCCTAAGTTAACTTAAACTACTGCCGCCTCTGTCCCATCGTCCATGCCAGTCGAACACCTACTCCACCGCCCTGGTCACTGTCGCCCACTTGCACCTGTAAAACCAAAGAAGAAATGACAGCAAGGATAATTGCATTGAATCAGGGCTATAAAAGCCCTAAATTTGTAAATTTCAGGAGCTTTTTTCCCATGAAATAAAAAATAGGCTTTCAAACAAAGAGAAACTGAGTAGAAATACGATAAAAAAAACTAAAACCCCAACAAAAAACACTTGATCGCAGCAAACAACACCAAAAGAGAGTTCAAAGGTTTATTTATTTTTGTTTTTGTTTATTTATTTTTTATTTTATTTTCTTTTGAACCTGTTCACTCCTTTATCTTCTTACCAAACACATATATATAGATATTAAAAATACAAAAAAAATATACCTTTCGGAGTTCCGGCCACCGCGGTGGCCGCCGCCAACGCTCCAGCGGCCCGATCGTCGGATTCTGGCTCTGGCCAGAGAGGAAGAGAATGAGAGAGAGAGGGTCGAGTCCTTTTTTTTTTGAAAAGTCTATTGAAAATGAAAAAAAATCAGATTTTTGGCGGGGCAATACCGTTCTCGTCAATTCAGCATAGCTCTGCCCGTTTGAAGTCGAGTTTCTATTCCTTCAAGATGTTGCTGGATTTTATCCCGATGGAAGAAGAAGATCAAAAGTTTCCAGTTGTAGTTTTGCCCTAAAAGGCTCTATAAAGGAAATTCGATATCAGAGAAGATCCTTTGAAGGGGATAACAAGGACTTGCCTAATCCCAAGAGTTTAGATCCGATTCAAAAAACAAGGGAAAATGAAAAGAAAAAAACAAAATCAAAATCAAAATAAAAAAATAAAAAGAAAAAGAGAAATTAATCAAAGTCAAAATAAAAATATGAAAAGCAAAGAAAAGAAAAGAAGAGGCCAAGGCGAAAAACCAAAAAGGGCGCTTTGTGACCAAAAGTGGTTTTGAGTTGAAAACCCAAAAAGGGTGACTCAAATTTTGAGCAAAATGGGGCATGGACATCACCATTATCGAAGGCTTCTAATGGGCATTGCTTCACTATTGAGATCATTAATTACTTCATCAAATGGAGAAAGGCTACAGCATGCGTCAATGTCATCATATGCCAATATAGAATTCCAAAGATGATGGTATGGGAAAATGTATTGAACTGGAATGACAACATGATAGTTGAGGGCTGTAATCGGTTCAAAATCAGACATCACAGTTTGTCACTGTATTGTAAGACAATGAAGTTCAAAAAAAAAAAAAAGAATGAAAAAGATGAAGAATGAAAATGGAAAATGAAAAGAGTAAAAATGGAGAGGCTAAGGGGAAAACCCGCAAAGGGCGCCTTAGGCCAAAGGGGATCTGAGCTGAAAACCCGAAAAGGGCGGCTCAAATACTGATCAAAATGGGGCATGAGGTGATATAAGCTGCTCAAGTTTTGTTCATGTTGAGGCATGTGTTGATCTTGCCATGCCTGAATCAACAGGAAAGGATAGGCGACATCTTGGGGGCATCGACAGAGCATTGTAGATCTCCTAAACACATGTCAAACTCAGGAAAGTCTTCAGAAAGTTTGTACAGAGAAGTTCAAGCTGCGATATCTGGGGCACCTAACCTTCATACTATTTATATATTGAATCTGTTGTTGTTCTTGGTATACTTCATTCTTTTTCAAGATACGTGTTCCAATCAATTCCTCTTTTATTCTTGCTACCCTTGATAATTCATTCATTTCGAGCTTGCTCTCAAATCAATTCTATTTCATCCATCATTATATACTTTTTCTTTGCAAACATGTTGCATTAGAATAATGATTAATGGACTAATAATACTTTTACAAAGGAAGTTTTGCATATTATTCTGAAAAGTTTCTAAATAATACAGGAACCTGAAACAGGACTATTGTTTAGAACATGCCAAATTTGAAGGTTGGAAATTTGAGAAGGAAGAGTCTAAGTTTGGACTTTCTCTTTGGATTTTGTTGACAAATACATTGATTGAACAAAAGGACAAGATGTCGTGTCAATGAAAAGCTTAAATAAACAAGCAAGCAATGATCACTAGGCAATAGGAAGAGGTTACCTCGGAGAAGAGAGCCTTCATTTGTGCATGAGTCTTTGAAACGACACCCTGGAAATGGTGTAAGGGGGACCAGAAAGATTAAGATCCTATATCCTTGAATTGTGATAAAAGAGGATTGAGGAAAAACCATATTTCTACCCTTGGATTGTAGAGGGAGAATGATGGTACAAATTTTGTGCCCTAATAGATTAAACTTTAAGGTTTACAGTGGGGGGCAACCAGATTAAGTGTTTCTTTGGATATACCAGACGAGCAAAAAGGCGTTGTAGTACGTCAGTGATAAAACCTTAATAAGTTTTTACGTGATGTTAACCTAAGCATTAAGGAATCATCTTCATGACATTTTGCATTCATTCAAATGTCATTCATACATATCTAGTTAGGAGCATTTGATTCATTCTGATTATGTCATCCTAATCACTAGGCACAATTAGGTTCATAAAATAGAACATACAGGTCATGTTCCCCAAGGGACAGATCAATGAAGTTACAGATCTTGCCTTCCTGTATTGACAGCGAAGCAGATCGAAGACACAAACCTTGCCTCTTTCGGTTGTGATAGAGCTGGTTGAAGACAAAAGATCTTGCCTTCCTACATTAACAGCGAAGCAGATCGAAAACAAAGCCTTGCGTCCATCGATTGCAGTGGAGCTAGTTAAAGAAGCAGATCTTGCCTTCCTGCATTAACAGCAAAGCAGATCAAAAACAAAGCCTTGCCTCCATCGGTTGCATTGGAGCTGGTTAAAGGTTACAGATTTTGTCTCCCTAAGCCGTAGCGGAGCAGATCAAAGACAGCAAATCTTATCTTCAAGTGTAAGGAAGCGGATTCAAACCATAAGTCCTATATCCCTGACCTGTAGGGGAATAGGTTGGAAATTACAGATCTTGTCCCCCTGAAGTCACAGTGGGGCAAACTAAAGCCAGAGATCTTATCTCCCTGAGATTACAGCGGAGCAGATCAAAGATAGTAATCCTATCTCCTTGAGATTACAATGGAGCGGATTAAAGGATCTTATCTCTCTGAAGTTACAGTAGAGAAGATCACATCAGGTCTTATCTCCCTGAGATTACAGTGGAACAGACCAAAGAATTTCAGATCTTATCTCCCTGAGATTACAGCGGAGCAGATCAAAGATAGTAATCCTATCTCCTTGAGATTACAATGGAGCGGATTAAAGGATCTTATCTCCCTGAGATTACAGCGGAGCAGATCGAAGACACTATCCTATCTCCCTGAAGTTACAGTGGAGTGGATTAAAATAAAGGATCTTATCTCTCTGAGGTTACAGCAGAGTAGGTCGCATCAAGTCTTATTTCCCTGAAGATGCAGTGGAATAGATTGAAAACAACGAATCTTATCCCCCTGAAGTTGTAGTGGGGCAAGTTGAAGATATGAGTCCGATCTCCCTGAAGTTGCAGTGAAGCGGGTCAGAATGATGGACCTTACCCCCTGAAGTTACAACAGAATGGATTGAAGTTACAAGTCATATCTCTCTGAAGTTGCAGTGGAGTGGATTGAAGCAACATGACACATTGGATTGGAATGAAACTACTTGAAGAAAAGCGTCAAGAGGAGTCAAGACTCGGCGAGACCGGGCAAAAATTGGTCTTTCTTAATCTTTGCTCTGTTCTCGTTACACGACAACGAGCAAAGAGGGGCAGCTGTACAAGCCCAATTTTCATGCCCGGGCCCAATTAACCTCTAGCCCAAGCAAAAAAAAAAAAAACAAAACACAAAACCAATTAACTTACCCAATTTCTGCCCGGCCCACTGACAAAAGAACCCATACCAGCAGACCCAATTACAATACCCCATCACCTACCCTCTACCACCGCCACCAACTCCGCCGTTCACCTGCTTTCTGCCACCGTCCCATCACCGCTCACTTGCTCCACTTGCTCCGCCGCTCCCATGCCACTTGCACCTGCAAAAACGAAGAAGAAAAGACAGAAAACAAAAAATAGGAGAAAATTGTGGAAGGCTATATTAAGCCACCGAAACTATTTTGTAAATGGGGGGGGTATTCTTTGTAACAAAAACAGAGATTAGCAAAAAGGAAACACGATACAAACTAAGTTTTAAGGTGATTATGAGTATTTTTTTTGTTTTCATTTTTATTTCTTGTCTTTTTGTTTATTTACACATATATAAAATAAAGAAAGGAAAAAGAAGGGAACTCACCTGAGAGCCGTTCGGTTGCGCCGATTGAGGGTTGTTTCCCGTCGAAGATCGACCCTAAAAGTTGGGTTCCAAGGCCTCTCCTCTCGGCTCTTTAGGCCATGCGAATCTGGCCTTCAATAAGGTCTTGAAACGGATGGGCAAGATGCCTATTTGCGCGAGGCCGACCACCGTCCGTGGTGGCGTAACGGCGGCGCTAGGGGAACCCAAGGGCCGGACCTTTTGAGAAAGCAGAGGTCTTTCGGATTTTTTTTTTAATGGTGGGTGGAAATGAGATTTTTGGGAAAATTTTGGGTTTAAATAACCCCACAAAACGGCACCGTTTGGGCTTTGGGTTCAGAGACCAAAAACGACGTCGTTTTGGTCTCTGACCCGCGCGGTAACCCGACCCATTGGGAGGATCTGCGTGTTTTTGACTATTGGGTAATTTGCGCATTTAGTCCCTTTGATTCTGTAGCGCTTTCAAGAAAATTTTTCGCATATTTGCAATTTCACCACAAAATTTTATTTTTGCCTCAATTCGGTCCATTACTGTGCAGCGTTTTGGGAGGCTTTGGCTTATTTTCCATTTTGGTCCCCCTTTTTTCGCGCGTATCACAATTCGATCCCGTACCTTAATTTATTTCTTATTTTAGCCCGGAAATTTTGGTTCAGTTTTAATCTAGTCCTATTATTATTATTATTATTATCTTTTTAATTCAAATTTCGATATATACATATATACATGTATATATATTTTATGATATACATATATATTATAACTTACACGTACGCTTATTTTCTTTATATATATTTTACAACTTATATTCATATCCATATATCCATATACATATTTTCATTTTTATAATATATGTACATACTTACATACAATCTTTAATTTAAAATATATCTTTTATATACTTTTTAAATTCATATACATATATATTACTTTATATGTTTTAGTTCATATACACATATACCTGTATATATATTATTATTCATTTTATAATCTTAATATACATATATATATTTACATACTCATTTACATATATGATTCATATTTTCCGTATACATACATACTTATGTTATATACATATATATATATTAACTTAAATACATACCTATATATACCCACCTTTTTAAAATCTATATATATACGTACGTACCTATTTTACAACTTATATGTACTTATATATTTTTCTATTTTTTTTAATTGTATATATATATGTATATATCCATATTTTCATTTTCGTAAACACATTAATACCTGCTTATATGTATTTTTATACTTTATAATTTCAACATACGTATATATATGTGTATTATATTTCTATTCCTTACTATTATTTTATTTTGTATTTATTGCTTATTTATTTAATTTTCTTTATTATTTTGAATAAATATTTTAATTTATTTGTATATTTTTTATTGTAAGTATGATTTTTATTATACTGTTCCTATTGTCCCTATTATTCTTACAGTTTTGCGTGCATTATGATTTTATTGGCTTTCGTATTTTTCCTACGATTTTCGTATTTCATTTTATTTGATATAACAAGTTCGTTTTGAATTAATAATATTTCGTGTTTAGATTCGAGAATATCGTACCCTAACTTACTGGGTTTCGATTTTCACAATAAATCTAAATATACGAATCTTTTCAAACTCAAGTTTTTTTTAAAATGATCTCCGGAATTAAGAAAAGATCGTGTCCTAACTTACTGGGCACGACCCCTTTCCTAAACCTGGGATAATAAAATATCTTTCAAATAAATAAAATTTTGGCATTCATTCGCGTATCGAAAATTCGAGACATTGTGTCCTAACTCACTGGATATGATTCTCCTTCTCGAATAACGTGAAATATGCCCCTTTTCCTGAAAATTTTCAACGTTTTAATACAAGGATCGTATTTTTAAAATTCTTCAAGGTTCTCAATTTTTGACATTAAGACATTAAGTAATCAACTAGGTACCAATTTTGGGCGTATCGAGGGTGCTAATCCTTCCTCGTGCGTAACCGACTCCCGAACCCGTTTTTTTGAATTCCGTAGACCAAAATCATTGTTTTGATAAAAATTAAATCGGTTATTAAAAACAACTACTTTTCGAGGTGACCCGATCACACCTCACAAAAAAGATTGGTGGCGACTCCCGTTTTTAGTTTTCATTTTCAAAACCCAAGTCGACCCCGTTTTTAATCCAAAAAATGGTGTCAACATTACTATTATTATTTTTCATGTATATATTAGTATTTATATTATTGCTATTATTACTATTGTTAATATTCTTATTATTACTATCATTTTTATTCTTTTTATTATTTATTATTATCAATATATTATTATTATTATTATTATTATTGTTGTTGTTGATGTTGTTGTTGTTGTTGTTATTATTATTATTATTAACATTTTTAAATTATTGTCACTATCACTTTTTTATTTAACATATTATTGTTATTGCTAATTTTTATTATCATTGTTGTCGTATTATTATTACTATTATATTTCTATCTATATAGATTTTCTTACTGTTTATCTATTTATATTTTCGATATTATTGTATTTTAAGCATTATATCTATATTATTATTTCACTATTGTTATATTTTTCATATTATCATCATCATCACTATTATTACCTTTTTTAAATAGTTTTAGATAATCTTTATCTACCACTAGTTTCTTTATTTTCAAATACTTTTAGCTTATTTATTATTTCTCTCTTATTTTAGCTCATCCGTTTTATTTTTATTTTTGCTTTTATCGCTATCGTTTACATTCGCGTTTATATTTATTCTGTCATGCCTGTCAATACCAAAATTTGTATTTGCTTATGCATTCTTTATTATCTCGTTTCATGACGAACTTATGTTTTACCCAACCCAAAATTAATTCTCTTATAAAGGCAACATTTCATATTTGGAAATTCGAGAAAATCGTGCCCTCACTTACTGGGTTTTGATTTTTCTCATTTAACCTAAAAAACGAAATATTCTTTTAAATCGCAACACGAGTTTTAAATAAAATGCTTATTTTCGGAGATACGAGGTGTTGTGTTCTAACTTACTGGATATGACATCTTGATACCTCGAGATAAGATTTTTGCAAACAAAGGCAATATTCGGTATTTGGAATTTCGATATATCATGCCCTAACTTATTGGGTTTCAATTTTTCTCGTTTACTCTAAATAATCAAAGACCCTTTTAAAAAAGGGTTAAAATACGCAAATTTTAAATAAAAGGCAAGCTCACTCTTAAAAGTTCGAGATGCCGTGTCCTAACTTACTGGGTGTGACATTTTATTACTTCGAGACAAGAAGATCTTTAACGTTCGAGTGTTTTTTTTACACTAAGACACTAATTAATCAACTAGGTACCAATTTTTGGGCGTTATGAGGGTGCTAATCCCTCCTCGTGCGTAACCGACTCTGAACCCGTCTTTTTAAATTTCATGGACCAAAATCGTGGTTTAAATAAATCAAATCATTTATTAAAAACAACCACTTTTACGAGGTGACCCAATCACACCTCATCAAAAAGGATTGGTGGCGATTCCTCTGTTCGTTTTCATTTTCAAAATAAAAAGTCGACCCCCTTATTCAAAAAAGATGGTTTCGACAAACCTCATCAACTGTGAGAGACTCGCGACTATATCAAATCGTGTCTCTAAAGGTTGAATAAGACGGGGGCAACGAACAAAGTAGAATCAACCCTAGATCTTCCTTATCATACTGGACCTCCATGGCCTCCGAGTTTGAGAGAATTTCTTTAAACACTGTTAAATGTTTGTGTACAGACGCACCTTCCTCCAAACGATGAGCATAAAGACGCTGTTTCATATGCAACTTGCTTGTTAGAGTTTTCGACATACATATTTGTTCTAGCCTCTTCCATAATGCAGCGGCGGTCTTCTCTTTCATCACATCCTGCAAAATTTTGTTGGACAAATGCAGATGTAATTGTGTTAACGCCTTTTGATCCTTACGCTTCTTCTCTTCATCTGTTAATGTTGAAGGCATCTTATCTATCCCTAGCAGGGCATCCTCTAGATCCATCTGCGCAAGAACTGCTTGCATTTTAATTTGCCACAATGCAAATCTGGTGTTGTGATCCAACAGCGGAATTTCATACTTCAAAGACGACATTACCGTGATCGAGATGAACAACCCGGAAGCTTGGATACCAATTTGTGAAAAAAATAAAAAATAAAATAAAATAAAGAACACACAGATTTTTACGTGGAAACCCTTTCGGGAAAAAACCACGGGCAGAGGAGAAGAAAATTCACTATGTCGAATTCGAATTATTACAAGAGGAATAGACTATGTCTATTTATAGGCTTGTAAAGCCATATTCTAGTAAGACTAAAACACATTTTTCTAATCAATATCAAATAGATGGAATTTAATAAGGTTTAAAAAACCTTATTCTAAAATAAAATAAAAGAAGTGTAATTCTATATGGATTCTTCTTTTATTTTATTTTACCACCGTATTTTATTTAAATAAGGATTCGGGTCACTTAATTCTAACACCATTAGTTATTAAAATCGTTAATTTAATCGTTAAATGACACATCAAATATTCTTTATCTAAATTAAAATAAAAAATAAAAATACATAGAACACTATCGAATAACTTTTAGAAGTAAAAACTAAAAATAAAGTAAAACTGAACAAAAAGATAACGATAACTAAAGTTTTTGTAAAAGTTTTGAAAACTTCAAAACTAAGATTTGCAAAACATTTATTATTACAATATTTTTTTTCTTAAAATTTTCATTTAAAGATCCTTGATAGTTTAGAGATGTAAATATAATGATTTAAAGTTTAGGGACAATTTAGAATAATGATCATAGTTTGGGGATGTTCGATGAGAAATAGTAACTTTCCTAAAAATTTAATCAGTTGAAAAGTGTTTCTAATATTTGGTATGATGGAAAGTGGTCACTTTTATGAATCCATTAATACTACCTGAATAGGATATGATCCACTCGAGATAAACTCAAATAGTAAGAATAAAAAATTATTTGTATTCGATGTCAAATCCGATTATTTATGTTCTATTTCAAACTTGAATAAAAATTTTGGTTAAATTCTACTATTAGTCCTTTTATTTTTTGAAAGTTTTGGATTCAATCCTTGTATTTTAATTTGGTCATTTTTAATCCATGTACTTTTCAGTTTTAAAATTTTCAATGCATGTACTTTTAATTTGACTTATTGATATCCCAAGCTACTTGAGTTTAAGCTGGACTTTGCAATTATCAAGATAAATTTGAGTTTCTTTTATGAATTCTTGTTTTTAGAGATCATAGAGTAATTGTAAGAAAGTTTAATTATTAAGGTAGTAATTATATCTTCTTGTAATTACAATAAATTTTCAATCCCTATACTTTAATTTGACTTATTTGATAGCAAGCTACTTGAGTTCAAGCTTGACTTTGCAATTATTGAGGTAAAACTGAGTTTCTTTTCTGAGTTATTGTTTTGAAAGACCATAGAATAGTTGTAAGAAAGTTTAACTATTAATGTAGTAATTATATCTTCTTGTAATTATAATAAATTTTATTTTTTAAACATGTTTATTTGGCAAAGTGTAATTTATCTTAATTTCCTATATCATTTTTATAGATACATTGTAATTACACAAAAAAAGAAATATAAAACTTTAAAAAGTCATCATGATTTATTATTCGCACAATTCTCCCAATTCTCTACCCCTTCTAAGAATTTGAGCAAATAATTAAGATATTTCAATTACACTTAATTTAGTGAGATATGCTAATTATAATAGTTCACCAAGCATGCATAATTATAAATAATTACTTCCAAACTCAATTATTAGAGTTTCCGAACACACCATTGTAAATAACATACAAGTATAGATATATTCGAGGGCGGAACCAAAGGGATAGACAAAGGACTTGATTCATTAATTCATAGGATGAATTTGTATTTTGACTTTTGAAATTTTTATTTTGGCCTTAAAAAATTTATTAATTTTGCTCCGCTATTAATACAAATTTCTTAACTTTGTCGAGAATATCTTGTATAGGTGTTAAACATGAACATCGCAAGGCATAGCTTAAAGCGACTATTGAACTACCAAAAGGAAATTCAAAAACATTGTGATTACTATTGATTCTTCATAAATATAATCCTGTGAAGCTATTATATATTTTGACAAAAAAAATCAACATTTTAAGTATAATAGAGTCATCTAATTACATAATGAGTAATGCAGTCGTCATTGATTAAGGAATTAGCAACAAATAAATTACAAGCAAGTTACTAAAATAAGCTTAATTAGGGAAGACCGACGATCCAAAATGCTCCAAATTAAGCAAGGGAAAAAAGATATTAATTTATGATGAGCTTAATTTAAATGAACAAAAATGAGAGGAGAATTTGGTCAAAAATATGTTTGAGTTGGGGTAGGGATTAAGGGTCAAACTCTAAATCTTTAGGAATTGAAACTCTAGTGATGAAAAGACATTTCAAAGATAGGACTGATTATCCATCTAATATGGAGCTTCAACAAGTCACATTCACAAGTCTAATTAATAAATATATAAAGTGTATGATAGAGATAGATTTTTTCCATTCAAATAGATGGATGAAAAAAAATTATAGTGAATTGAGAGTATTAACTTAATTAGTATAGTTATTGTTGTAGTTTCTAGTTTTTTGAAAATTGTGAGTTTAAGTTTTGAAACACTTTACTTCGACCGTTTAACCAACGAACGGTGACATTATCGAAAAAAAAGAAATCATTTCGTAATGAACAAGACATTGGTTTTGGTAATTAAGTCAATTAATATTTTTCAATAAATCAATCTTAAAACAATGTTAGACATAGTAATATTCTTATGAAACCAAAAGAAAAATTGAAAGTATACGTTTCAAACTATCACTCTGCGGATTAAAAGAATTTATGATATAGATCAAGGAAAATAAGAGTAAATTTAACTTGAACAATATAAAATTTAGTGAATTGGCGAAGAGTCAACATTCATTACATATAGACAGTTGAAATAAAGAAGTTCAAATCCACTTTTACATGATTCAATACAAGAGATTACATAGGCCACCTCAACTCGATATACATGTTATGGCAAAACAAAGAACGGGTCAAAAAAAAGTCCGTTGGGTGGCTGAGTCCCTTCAAAAGTCCACTTTCTCTACAGATCCTGAAATGGTAAGGGAAATGTGTAAGTTCATAACGAATCTAATGAGTTCCGAAGATAAATAATAGACTTTCGAACTAGGTTTTCAAGAAGTGAAATTCAATTAGGCTAATACCACACTTAGTAATACCAACAACCTACACATGGATACACTAACACAGATGTATGAGATCCGTTGACGGATCCTTAACACCAAACAATTTAAGGTTATTTGGCGGATACTATCCGCCGCTAAATGCAGTCATCCATATCTTAAATTTTCATGCGAATATTAGTCATGCCAAATCACAATACACAAACAATTTCATACCACAACCCAGTTAGTTCATAAGTAGATACTTTTCACTGTTAAGCACAAATCGATTGGATACCCATTCATCTAAGCACTATTCACGTGCATCAACTTTACGTAACACTTACATGATTTGCATGGAATATTCATGGACCCCTTCCTTATGTTAGCTTCTGATCCACATATCGCTCCAAAGAGCCACAGTTTCATATTCACAGTATTGCTCCAATGAGCCAGTATTTCATATATCCAACCGGACCTTTGTAAATTCTCCTTGTTAATTCGAACACTTATGTGTTCCCTCACAAGTCCGGGACATTCATCATTCGCGGTTTTCATTTACATACCTTACCAGAGGTAAATCTCATTTCATATCATAATCTCCATACATATCTCCCATTACATCTCAACAGTTTCCACCATTTCCCCCCTTCCACCATTTTGGATACAGAGCTTGTACACCAAGGAAGAGTATCCATTCACATCCATTCATGCATATACTTTCTTTATCATTTTAGTTCGTTCACACAAACGTGCACAACTGATTGTAAATAAACTTACTTACCTGGAAGACAACACTATCAAGAAATTAGATGAGATTTAACAGGAGTATGAGTGAAAGGAACTCACCAAAGATAACCAGGATGAGCTTTGCCTATTCTACGGGTTCTTTCCCTTTTGTACTAGGGCATTATCCTTTTTCTTTAGCTAAATAAAATTAAACGCTCATTAAGCACAGAAACAACTAAACTTTTAATGTAAAAACAAGAATCAGAAACATGCAAATGTTAAACAAAAGGAAGTTTCCTTCCCTTTGACCTCTAGTAGAAACCTAGATAAACTGTTCCTACAACCCTATCATTCCCTGGTATTAAATTAAAGAAGGATTCAAGAATTTACCAACAGTTGGCTTGAGAAAGTCAATTACTTATCAAGCTAAAGGCTAGTACCTTCTTCACACAATAAGAACATGCTAGGTTTCTTTTAAAAGAACATGGATGAATAGATAATAGAAAATAAAGTCCTCCTCCATTAAGTCTTCATCCTATTTATATAGGAATTAGCCCATAATTCCATTATAACGGGTTACGTGGTCACTTTATATGCACACATGATTTCACTAATCACACATGGTTCCACTAATCAGACACAATTCCACTAATCAAACACCATTAATGAGGTTCTATAGGTGTCATGCTAAATGACACGTTCTTTACTAAAAGTTTGACACGTAACTAATATGTGTCCCACCTATCTCGATTAAACTATTGAACAATTGACTCAACTATAAAAGAACTAGCCACTGGCGTGTTCACGCACGGGAGAACTCACCAATGTAGGAGTTTGCCAATACTAGAGAAGCGAAAGTCCGCTAGATGACAAATCACAACAAAGTAATTCGCCGAATGATTCCACCCCAAAATCAGTCTAATCTTGCTGATTAGACAGAATAACTTATAAAATTACGTCACTGCGTCAACCAGTCAAAATACGAATTCTAGGACTTAGGGTGTGACAGTTATATAATGTTATATTAACATAATTAGTTAAGGGTTTGTGAGTTTTATGAATAATTTAGGAAATGTATTGAATATATCGATACTTGAATTTATTTTTCGTAAAAATCATTTTATGCATCAACTAAATTAAAAATTGAAATTGAATGAAGATAAATTTTTTTTTTAAAGTTACAATATTTTCAACAAGCACAAAATTGAGTAACTAGCTCAATTCAAATTGGCTAACTAATCAAAATATATTTGAAGGACTACCCACATATTTGCATAAGATGGAACTCGAATTTGGGATCTTAAATCCCCAAAGCTTTAACCTTACTATTGAGCCAAAGCTTTATTGGCAATGAAGATAGAATTTTAGTTAAGGAAAATGAGGTATTTTAAAAGAAAAAAAAAGAGAAGAGGTTATCCTTTTAGTCATTCTATTATGTTAAAATTTAATATTTAAACCTTCTATTTTTTTTTCTAACCATAAGTATTCTCATCTATTTTATGATTTAATTTGATTTAATGTAATTTAGTTCGTTACTTTTATGATGTTGTTAATGGGTCTAAATTTATAACACTATTAAATGTAGTAGTTAAAGTGATTAGGTAGAATTTCTTTTACTATTCTTCTATTACATAGTTTAAGACTAAATTAAAATCAAGTCAATCATGTTCTAACCAATAATAAATTTATATTTCAATCAATAACAATTAAAAATTAGAACTGTAAAATTATATCACTAAAATATAAAGATTAAATTTTAAATTTTAGCATAACTAAAATCACAATTAAGCCTTATGTTTTCCATTTGTTTTGACAGCCCATTCAAGGATAAAAGGCTATGGTTGTGAATGTAAAGAAGAAAGGTGATTGGTGGAATGTAAGTTGCTGATGAAGGCTCCTTTTCCATTATGAATGTGAGATGTGAGTCAATGAAAGCAAGTTGTAGTTAGTACATAGTAGGTACTTAAATGCTTTCACTTTTCAGTCAAGACTTGCCCTTTCGGCTATTCTAAGCCTCTTATTATTCAACTGCATAATAATAATAATAATAATAATAATAATAATAATAATAATAATAATAATGATGCTGATGATGATGATGATGATGATGGAGGTTTTTTGCTTGCTTTAGTACTACGGCAGGGTACTTCTTTTTTGACTATGTTGTTGAGGTGTTATGGCGGAACTCAAACTCCTAATAAACCAAATGCTGATATCCCTATAATAATTTATATAAACGTAACAAATACAGTATATTTATAAATACAAATTCGAGGAATTACAAGTATCACATTATTATAATTAGACTGTTTGAATAATTATGGAGTAGAATTAAATTATTACTACACAAATAAGTTAAAAATTAATATAATTCGAATTGAAGAGAATTGATTCAGAAAATAATTGGATTATTATATGGGTTATTAAAGGGTGTTTTTGGTGTTCCATTGATTGATGGATTTGAAAGTTTGGCGAGGGTGTCCGTAGGAGTTTTTTTCTTCTTTAGGCATGTTGAGTTTGTGGTGGTGATTTAGGTGTTTTGGTACTAATTTTTGTTTTCTTGCAGGTTTTGTTAAATTTTGGTGTCGATTATTGGTGTTCTGGTGCCATGTTTGGTTTTGATCTTTGTATAACTAATCTTTTGGTTAGTTTTACTTTTGTTTTGGGATTAATAAATTTTTAATTTGCTCAGATTAATACAATTGAAACTAAAGTCAATTAATTAAGATTATTTGAACTAAAACTTTATACATGATGAGACTTAGAGACCTACACATATGATTGCATATAGTATAAAAATTTTAACCCAAACCAATGAACTTACCCCATATATTTACTCCTATATCCTACTTTAACTCTCTTCGTTTTTATTTTCAAGAATATCTAAAAGCAAAACATCAAAATAATCTCTCTCAAAATAATTCGGTATTATCTTTAATTTAATTTCTCTTTCAAAATGCCGATTGAGTTTTAGCTTGATTGGTATGAGTATTGTCATCAATACAATAGGACATGAGTTTGAGTGTGATGAAACGTATTATCCTCATATTTATAGATTGAGAGGGAGATTATAAGTAATTCTAAACATTATATAAAAATAATAATTCCAATAATATTACTTGCAATTTAATTAGTATTCAAAATAATCACTTATTGTCTTTCGTTCAATTCCTCTACCTTATCTATCAGAGTTTCAATTTAACTTTAAAGAGTCTCCCTATAATCAATGAAACTCTTTAATAGATAAAATGAATTTAATATAACCATTTACTAACTGCCAAATAAAATTACATAACATCAAATAAATAACACTTTATCACAACACATTGTTGAAATAGTTAGCTTAGTGGATCTTCAAAGCCCTGCATTCTTTTCATAATGAAAAGTAAGCCCATACGATTCACAACAATAAACCCGTAAAGAAAGATAATATTTATTGGCAGATTTCAAAAATCAATTAATAAAAGATACATGTTGCTCATGGTTTTAACTGAAGATTTGGCAATAAATATAAAACAAAATATTAGTGATGATAATGACAATAAATTCAATAATATGATAATCTACACAGGCAGCCAAGTTATATAATGGAATTTACCCAACCAAAAGGCCCAATGGTCCTCATAATAAAAATAATCAAGCATGGGGCCTGAAGCCTTTCAACCAATCAAATGGGTTTCAGCTAAATGGGCTCAATCAAACACTAAATAGGTTTCAGCTAAATAATTCTTTATGTTAACTTGAAAACAGTTTATAAACACAAGCTTAATGAGAAATATCTACTGTCTTCAATACTTATAACAAGTAAATCTAAATCTATCACACCTTATGATAATTTCCTTATTTTGTATTCTAGAAGACTAGTACTCTTTCTACTAAGTTGGAGGCACATAGTGCCCAAGGAAGCGCCCACTCCCTATGGCACATCAATTACAAAGCCACAGAAACAAATATGGGTAAGGAAGCAGGCTAGGTATATACTGGTTGCTCATCGTTCTCTGAAGTCTACCATTGATGGGGTATGGTATTTTGATAGTGTTTGTTCTTGGAACATGACAAGTAACCAGTCGTACGTAACTGATTTTGAAGATTCTCAAATTGGAAGGGTGACCTTTGGTGATGGAAGGAAAGGGCAAATTCTTGGTAAAGGAACCTTGAATGTTTCAAGCATGCCTCGATTGAAGAATGTTTTGTTGGTGTTTGATCTTAAAGCCAAAGTATCAGTCAATTGTGTAACTAAGGTATGCTTGTGATTTTCACTAAAAAAGAAATGTATAGTTACTAATGATTCTAATGAAGTGAACATAGAGGGTGGCTGTACTTTCAACAACTGCTACAAAGTGATGTTGCCTGTAACTTGCAATAGTTTGGTTTGATATGAGACAATTTAAGGAATATCAAATCTTTCAAGAAATATTCCTAAGGTGTGTAGTAGTTGTATGAAAGGAAAACAACATAGAGAGAAATATAAAAAAATAGCTCATATCCATACCAAAGCACAACTTGACCTCTTGCACATTAATCTGTTTGTTCTTATGCAGATAGAAAGCCAAAGAGAGGAGATATGTCCTTGGATGTGTTGTTCACTACTCCAGGTATACATGGGTAAAGTGTAACACCCCTCACTTAGTCCGGTTGCCAGACCCTAGCTACGGGATATTACTAATGTTACCAAAGCAATCACATACAAATTTTATCAATTAATTCAAGTTAAACATAAACTCATTTCATAAAATACATGTACAATAGGATTTACAAACAAAAACGGGACTTAATCGAACTTATAAATGTTATTAAATTGATCCAAGCATGAAAAATACTAATTTGAAAAGTTTCCAAATTTTGAGTATATACCAATACCTAGACCAAGTACTGATATCATTATTAGCTTCGAATTCTCAAAAGTCAAATTAAAATAAATAAATATCAATACTTTCTTATAAGAATCTGATACCTTATTTTGGTATCAATACCAAATTGGCATTCTGTTTGTTCGACAAAATATTTACAAAATTACTAATATCTACACCTAAGATTTGGGTGCCAATACTTATTCTACATATACCGATACTTAAATTTGGTATCAATACAATTTTAGCATTTTACCAATTTAAAATACTGTTCATTTGGTAAAGTATCAATACTTTATGAAATTTTACAAAAATAATCATTTTAAAAACCAATTCATACCAAAGCTTAACTTAAACTCATTTATGCCAAAGGCACACTTCAGCCCTGCAAACAACCAAATCAAACATACCATTTTACCACAAGCATTCATTTTCTCAAACCACAATTTCCACATTTCACAATTGGCATCCAAACATTGCACCTAATCATGCACATTTATTACCAAATAGATCATACAATTCAACATCCCATATCATCATGTTTTCATACCAAATCATATCCATAAAAATCATTTAGATACCATTCAAGACATCTCGTTAAGCTATCATCTAACCATCACATATTAAACAATTTTACACCATTTTCATAGCATTAACCCAACCATTCCATATTCAAATTTTGCATCATACTTGTTTATATACATAACATGTAAACATCCAAAATCAAACATCACATAAAACTTAAGTTCACGAACATTTAAAATAACACATATGCAATACGAATCCCATATACATGCCACATAAAAAGAGGGCAAATAAGAACCTTAACCCCTCTCAAAAATGATAAATTAGTATTTTATTTTTTTGTGAAAACTTATAAAATTATAATTTAATGTTATGATAAAAATTAAATTTTAACCTCTTAATATATTATAATTCAATTTCAATTTTTAATATAAAACTTTAGATTCACCTGTGCTAGATTGTGAATCAAATTTCACCAATAAAAATAAAGTAAACAAATAAGTGAACAACAAACACTATATATAAAAATAATATAATAATATATCAAACTATCAGATTTAGATATGCCAAAATTAAAATGTGTTAAGAAATGGCTTAAAATTGGTAGTGGATTGTTGTTGTTGGTAGTGGGTTGTTGGTGGTAGTGGATTAGTGGATGGTTGTTGGTGTCCATTTTCAACCACAAATCTTTGCCAAAGTTTTGGACAATTATGTCCTTGAACTCTCTTATAAATAGAGAGGTTCATTAGCCATATTCATCATCCCAAACCAAGAGAGAGCAAAGCTTGTTCTTTGAAAGCTAGGATTTTAGCTTTCGGGTTTCTATAGGGGTTGAGAGTTGTGAGGTTCTCGGGTTGTGTCTTGAGTGTAAAACACTTGTAATCTTCATCTTGTTATAGTGAAATTTCTTTTCGCCTCTGCCCGTGGACGTAGGCATTAAAGCCGAACCACGTAAATCCTTGTGTTCACTTTATTTTTCGTTCCGGTCAATTTACTTGTAGTCATATCGGAGTTCTCGAATCGATCCTTTCCGCAACAAATTGGTATCAGAGCGTAGTTGAAGGAGTGATAATATTTTCTGAATTGCCCTGTGACTGCAGCTTTGTCTGATCTTTCACATCAGGAAGAAAATATTATCATTCATTCAAAGGTTCCAAATTATGGCTACAAGTGTTTCATCGACTAAGTATGATGTCGAGAAATTTACCGGGAAAAATAGTTTCAGTTTATGGCGCATCAAGATGCGGGCAGTGCTGGTTCAACAAGGATTGCTAAAAGCATTGTCTGGTAAAGATAAATTACCAAGCACGCTTTCGGAAGAGCAAAAGGATGACATGCTAGAAAGAGCACATAGTGCTATTCTGCTATGTCTAGGAGATGAAGTGCTACGAGAAGTAGCGGATGAGAAAACCGCGTCCGGTTTGTGGCTCCGGTTAGAGAGCAAGTACATGACGAAGTCATTGACGAACCGGCTCTACCTCAAGCAAAGACTCTATGCCCTGAAGATGGAGGAAGGTACACCTGTTTCCCAGCACCTGGATAAATTCAATTCCATTATCATGGATTTGAATAATATCGATAACAAAATCGATGATGAGGACCAAGCAATAATTGTTTTGTGTTCTTTGCCTCCCTCGTATGAGAATTTTGTTGATACAATGATGTACGGTCGTGATGACCTGACTCTAGAGGAGGTGAAAAATGCCTTAAGTTCCAGTGAGTTGAGGAAGAAAATCACTGGTAAGGTGGTCGAAAACAATGAAGGCGAAGGCTTGGTTGCTCGAGGAAGATCCAAGGCAAAGGGTGGAAGTTCAAGTAAAAGCCATCCTAGATCGCAGTCCAAGAAGAGAATACAGTGCTACTACTGTAAGAAGTACGGGCACATGAAGGTAGATTGTCCGAAAAGGAAGGAGAAATCAGAATCACAGGAGCAACAAAATGATCGTGCGAATGTATCTGATGCAGATTCTTCAAGTGATGCCGAGATCGTTCTTGCAGTATCCGACTCTTACGCTGGTGGGAGATGGATTCTTGATACGGGAGCTACATTTCATATAAGTACTTCGAAAGATACATTCTCAACATACGAGAAGCATTCTGGTTCAGTACTAATGGGAAATGACCACGCATGTCAAGTCATGGGGATTGGCACAGTTCGTATAAAGATGTTTGACGGTATTGTTAGAACTCTAACTGATGTTCGGCACATTCCAGAAATGAAGAAAAATTTGATCTCTTTGAGTACGTTGGACAAGAAAGGCTTTCGGTACTCTGCTGAAGGTGGAGTTCTCAAGGTATTCTCGGGTGCTTTGACTGTGATACGTGGTAATTTGGAGCGGGGCCTTTACTTCCTCGATGGTTCCTCGGTTACAGGTGTTGCGGGAGTGTCATCATCAGATGATCTAGATTCTGACACCACGAAGTTATGGCATATGCGGCTCGGGCATATGAGCGAGAGAGGCTTATCGGTGCTAAGCAAACGAGGATTATTGTCTGGGCAGTGTACAGGAAAGTTGAATTTCTGTGAGCACTGCGTCTTCGGTAAGCAGACTCGGGTAAAGTTCAGCACTGGGATTCACAAGACAAAAGGCACAGTGGATTACTTCCATTCTGACCTTTGGGGGCCTTCTCCGACAATTTCTAAAGGTGGTTACAGATATCTGCTTACCTTTATCGATGATTACTCGAGAAAGGTTTGGGTGTATTTTCTGAAGAGCAAGTATGAGGTTCTCATCAACTTCAAGCAATTTAAAGCTTTGATCGAAAATCAAACAGGAAAGAAGATCAAGCGATTCCGGACGGATAATGGCTTGGAGTTTTGCTCAGGTGAATTCAATGAGTTCTGCAAAAATGAAGGAATAGTGAGACACCGCACTGTTCGTCGAACACCACAACAAAATGGAGTTGCAGAACGCATGAATAGAACTCTCTTGGAGCGAGCTCGTTGCATGCGATCAAATGCTGGGCTCGGTGAAGAATTTTGGGCTGAAGCTGTTAATACTGCTTGTTATTTGGTTAACAGATCTCCGTCAACAGCTATTGAGCTGAAGACTCCTGAGGAAGTATGGTCTGGTTCTCCTGCTGATTACTCTGGTTTAAGAGTGTTTGGCTGCCCTGCGTATGCTCATGTAAATGAGGGAAAACTCAAACCGAGGGCGAAGAAATGCATATTTCTTGGATACGGCCAAGGGGTGAAAGGATACAGGTTGTGGTGTCCTGATCCGGTTTCGTCCAAGTTCATCATCAGCAGAGATGTGACTTTTGATGAGTCATCCATGCTTCGATCCACCACAAATTCCCGGGAAAAGGAGGAGTCAGATAGAA
The DNA here is from genome assembly GCF_007990345.1 of Gossypium hirsutum. Taxonomy (NCBI): domain Eukaryota; kingdom Viridiplantae; phylum Streptophyta; class Magnoliopsida; order Malvales; family Malvaceae; genus Gossypium; species Gossypium hirsutum. Next base: position 2,174,136 of record NC_053426.1, on the reverse strand, counting down.
TGGGAGATCACGGTGTTGAGAAGCAGGTGGAGTGTCAGGTGGACGCTCCAATTCCTACGGAAGGTACTTCAGTCCAGGATGATCAAGTTGAGGTGCAAGATTCCGATGAAGATGAGTCACCTCAAGAAAAACCATATAGCATTGCCACTGGAAGAACGAAGAGACAAATCAAACCAAATCCGCGTTACGCTAATCTGGTGTCTTTCGCGCTCAGTGTGGCGGAGTCCATTGGTATAGAACCTTCCAGTTATAATGAGGCTGTCACGTGTGATGAGTCGGCACAGTGGGCAATTGCTATGAGTGAGGAGATAGAATCTCTTCACAAGAACCATACTTGGGAGTTGGTTAAGCCGCCAAGTAACCAGAAGATAGTTGGTTGCAAATGGGTCTTCAAGAAAAAGGAAGGCATCCTAGGGGTTGAAGCAACTAGATTCAAGGCACGATTGGTTGCTAAAGGCTTCACTCAGAAAGAGGGGATTGACTACAATGAAGTTTTCTCCCCAGTCGTAAAGCATTCTTCCATTCGTGTATTACTTGCCATGGTGGCCAAGTCTGATCTAGAACTTGAGCAGCTTGACGTAAAAACGGCGTTCTTGCATGGTGAGCTCGAGGAAACAATCTACATGCGTCAACCAGAGGGTTTTACAGTTCCTGGTAAAGAAGACCATGTCTGTCTATTAAAGAAGTCTTTATATGGATTGAAACAATCCCCAAGGCAGTGGTACAAGCGGTTTGATAGCTTCATGATTCAGCATGGTTACACAAGATGTGACTATGATACTTGTGTCTATCATCGGAAGCTCTCAGATGGTTCGCACATTTATTTGTTGCTGTATGTTGATGACATGTTAATTGCTTCCAAAAACATGTCGGAAATCAACAAGTTAAAGTCGCAGTTGAGTGGTGAGTTCGAGATGAAGGATCTGGGTGCTGCCAAGAAAATTTTGGGCATGGATATTCACAGAGATCGCAAGGCGGGCAAGCTTCGTGTGTCGCAGAAGAACTACATTGAAAAGGTTCTTCAACGCTTCGGCATGGATAAAGCGAAAACTGTGAGTACTCCGTTGGCACCACATTTCAAACTCTCTGCAGAGTTGTCACCACAATCTGATGAAGAAAAGCAGCAAATGTCTCACATTCCATACTCGAGTGCAGTTGGAAGCGTGATGTATGCAATGGTTTGCACTCGTCCAGACATTTCACATGCAGTTAGTGTGGTCAGCAGATACATGAGTTGTCCTGGCAAGGAACACTGGCAGGCCGTGAAATGGATTCTCAGGTACTTGAGAGGTTCTGCAGATTTATGCTTGGTATATGATCAGAGTGACTGCACTAGCAGTGTCACGGGCTATGTGGACTCTGATTATGCTGGAGATCTGGACAAAAGAAGATCTCTGACGGGTTATGTTTTCACTTATTCTGGAGGAGCCATTAGTTGGAAAGCTGTGTTACAGTCTACCGTAGCCTTATCTACGACTGAGGCGGAATATATGGCGTTAGCAGAAGCAGTGAAAGAAGCATTGTGGATGAAAGGTCTAGTAAGCAGTTTGGGTTTACAACAGGATTTCACTGTTGTATTTTGCGATAGCCAGAGTGCCATACATCTGACTAAAAATCAGATGTTTCATGAACGGACCAAACACATTGATGTCAGATATCATTTTGTTCGGGAACATGTTACGCAAGGTGACATTGTTATCAGCAAGGTTGCTACCGAGAAGAATCCTGCAGATATGTTAACTAAGGTGATCCCTGCATATAAGTTCAAGCATTGCTTGGACTTGATAGGTATTCGGGATTGATTAGCGCCAGAGAGGCGTTTGGAAGAGGTGATCCAGTTCGAGGAATTCACTATGATGTTCAGCTTGGTAAATTTCAAGCCAAGGTGGAGATTTGTTAAGAAATGGCTTAAAATTGGTAGTGGATTGTTGTTGTTGGTAGTGGGTTGTTGGTGGTAGTGGATTAGTGGATGGTTGTTGGTGTCCATTTTCAACCACAAATCTTTGCCAAAGTTTGGACAATTATGTCCTTGAACTCTCTTATAAATAGAGAGGTTCATTAGCCATATTCATCATCCCAAACCAAGAGAGAGCAAAGCTTGTTCTTTGAAAGCTAGGATTTTAGCTTTCGGGTTTTCTATAGGGGTTGAGAGTTGTGAGGTTCTCGGGTTGTGTCTTGAGTGTAAAACACTTGTAATCTTCATCTTGTTATAGTGAAATTTCTTTTCGCCTCTGCCCGTGGACGTAGGCATTAAAGCCGAACCACGTAAATCCTTGTGTTCACTTTATTTTTCGTTCCGGTCAATTTACTTGTAGTCATATCGGAGTTCTCGAATCGATCCTTTCCGCAACAAAATGAAAGTACAAAGAAAAATGTAGCTTCAACTTTGGACACCTAAAATGATGCTAGCAGTGACCAACAACAATAATAAGATTGAATGAATAAATAATGTACATGCTAATAACACTAACCAAGCAAGTATACAAATAAATATATAGAGAGAATCAAATAATAGAAATCTCAAAATAATTTAAACTTGAAATGCTCTTTATTATTTATTATTTATTATGAGATGAAATGTAGGAAACATGTCACCATAGTACAGAGCTATAGATGCTTAAAAAAAAAGGAACAAAGTGATGATGATTCTGGTCAAAGTTATCTTGTCGACACCTCCACTTTCACCTCCTGTAAATTTTAAGATGGAAAATGGGAAAAAAATTTACGATGAATTAGCACTATGCAAAGGAAATTCATGCTAATACCAATATATGAGCACCTGTTTTCATATATTTATCCCTAAATTAAATAACTCAATTCAACGGATTAGATTGATTTTAAGTCAGATTAATATTATTTTGAGGTTTTAAAAGTTTTAAATAATTTCAAATTGTTGATATTCAAGATTAATAAAGATGAATCAAATTCTAATTGAATCAATTAAATTAGGTTTTCATTTCATGCCAAATAAAAATTTAAAAAATAATGAAAATGTTTATTGAAAAGAAAATATGCTTTGTTACCTGGTGATGAGTGGAGCAGATGTGGGAGAAGTAGCTATAGCAACAAAACATAATCCAACATCTAAACAATTAGTTTCTAATAAAAATAATGAAAAATTCAACCATATTTTACACAAAAAAGTTAGAAAGTACAAAGAATATGAATCAATAATTGAATTAAAAAAAAAGAAAAAATAATTAAGAAATTATTATTTTAATTTCACAAAATTTTATATTTAATATTTACACTAAAACATTAAAAGTTAAATTATCTTATTTATGTTATATTGATATAATTGTATGGTTTGTCAATAATAAAATATGGTGAGATAAATAATTGAAATAACATTTTAAATGTTTAAAAGTAAAAATTAAGGTTGAAAAACTAAGTAAAGGTAAATCATTTTTTTTTCTTCATTCCAACTGATCTGTAGCAAATATAACAAGAACAGCATTTAAAAGTTCAAATTTATACCTGTTATCACCAAGGTTGAGGCCATTTCATTACCTTTCTTATCTGCCATGGAAAATACAACACTACCTACCTCCTAAATTTTCCTCACAATATCCACAAATGTTGATTGTAGTGACCATGGTCTCATCGACTTGTTCATGCTAATACCAAATACCAATATTTGAACGTTTTCATATTTTTATTCTTTACTTTTACCTCTCAATTTGATAGATTAGATTGGTTTTTGAGTTAAATCAATTGAAGTCGCATAAATTCTGTTTTAAAAATTTTAAATCAGTTTAAATTTGAATTAATTTGGGTTTAACTCACTTTAAATTTTACCCTCCTATTAAACTCATTACAATATTTTTTTTGTTAAATATGTACATTTTTTCTTTTTTTATTATTTTTCTTTTTTATTTTTGCGTCCAAAGAAAAAGAATAAAAAAGTTGCTTCGAAAAAAATTTAAAGATTGCTTTGTTACCTGATGGGGAAGGAGCAGGTGTGGGAATTGCTGTAGCAAGAACACATAATCAAATCATGGATAATTAGTTTCTCATAAAAAAAATATGAATGATTCAACTATATCTTACTATTTAAAATAATTATAATAAATATGATGATACAGCTTTAGCTTAATTCTATTGTTGTTATTTGAAGAATCAAGAAAATGGGAATATGAACGCCTTAAGGAAGTATTATATTCCTAATTAAAAATTTAGTGATTCTAAATAGGAGGAGGAGGATGGAATTGCAAATTTTGATGAGAACCACTACTGAATTAAGATTTTTAAATATCGGTTTAATTTCTTTGTTTGAATCAATATAGTAGCTGGTTTTCGGTTTTTTTTTATGAAATAAAAGAAGGTATCAACCCTTTTTTTTCATCCAAACAGAAAAACAAAGAGGTGATGGCTAGAAACACTGACCGGGGATGCAGCCGTTCATCTGATCAGTGACACCGCAGCCACGAGTGATCCTAAGAGCTGCAGCGATGGGAATGTTGAAAGACCTAAGCAAAGTCGAGTTGTTAATGAGGCTGCAAAGACAAGTAAGTTCAGTAGCGACGGCTTGTCTGAGAGGGTCACAGCAATCGCCTTGCAGTTGGAGAGTGGCGTTGTTTAAGTAAGGAGTACAAGACATCAAGCGCTGCAAACAAGTCGGATCCGCAGCCGTAACTGTCGCTATCTTCGTCCCCAATATCACAAGGACCGCCATCATCAACATCTTTTGAGCCATTGCGTTTTTCTCAATCACTCTAATTTCACTCTGCGTGTAGATGTTTTTCGTCTTCTGCCCTGCCCTCTCCTTGCTGCTCTGCCATTGCTTATATACTAATTTTTTTGGAGCCATTTGGTCAGAAGTTTAAAACAAGCATTTGGTTCAATACGGACATATTATTTTTTAGAATGGCATAGAAAACAGTGCAAAGAACAAATATGAGAGCGTTGGAGCCTGGAGAAGGTGATAATGATGAATAGATTTAACGGAGGATGGAAGCTTCTTAAATTATCGGAAAATGGTGGGTGTTCCTTGCTTGGGAAAGTGTGATCATTATTAGTTTATTTTTACAAGTGAAACCATTATTCTTCTTTTTAAATTATTTAATAGTGTTGTAAAAGAATATGAAATAAATTAAAGATAAATTAAAAAAACTTCAACTATTTTACAATAATTAAAATAAAAGTATGGCATGTTATTTCGTTTTAAATTTAATAATATATTTTTTTGTCAGAAAAAGCATAAACTAGAAAATCTAACTTTCTAGAAAATAAAAGATATATTTTTTTAAAAAAATATTAATAATGATACAAATAAATTTAAATTTCTATCATTGTAGTCTTTATCTTCTTGGTTCAATTTATCATCGTTGTCACCATCTTTGATCAACACTCGACTTTTGATGGAATTAATTTCTTCGTAGTTGAAAATTTTCTAAACAATTATAAAATTATAATAATAAATAATAAGAATTTATTGTTTTAATTTGGAGGTTTTTAAAAAATTATAATTAAAACAGTAATAGTACTTAGAAAAAAATATAAATAATAACTAAAATTAATAAGAACAGGGAAATTTTCACACTAAACAATAGGATGATAGGGGAAGTAAATATGTACAAGTTTAAAATAAATTTAGTATAATAAACTAAATAAGGATGATGAAAGAATATCATAATTTAGTTTTCTTATTCATCCACACTTGTTTTTACCTCTTCGCAACAGATGTACCAGAAGTAGTGGGCACTTCCTTAGGCATTGCGCCTCCAACTTAGATCATGCAATATCTTGAATTAATGAGGTCTTATATGACTAGGAGTGCCACAATAACGGTAAATCACCTTACAGGAATGAACAATCTTCTTGGATAGCTTGAAAAACATTTGCTTAGGTCTTTCACTTACTTCCTTCCTTCAAGCCAGATGCTTTTACGAAGACTATAGGACTTTCCATTACAACCTTCCTTTTTATCAACAAAGCCTAATCCTCCTTTGATTGGTTCTTTTTTCCTAGCTGCTAAGATCTCATTGAGTTTGCTGCTTCTATTATTAAACTTTTCAAGCATAAGTTTTGTACCAACAAGTTCCTTCTTCACCTTCACAAAGTTGTCAAGTTCCTCAGCAATGAGTGATTCTTTTGCTTCCACCTGTTTAACCAACTTTGTATTTTCATCCTTCAACTTATTATTTTCCTTAAGCAATTGAGCATTGAAGTCACATGCTTGCCCTCATTTTCCTAACATCACTTTATATGTCTTCAAAAACTCCTCATCTAATCCCATATCTAAGTCTCCATCTAAGTTTTCATCATCCACTTTAGTAGTACCAACTGAAAAAGCAACATGATCATCCTTTGAATTTGAACTACTAGATGAATCTTCATTACTCCATGTCACACAAAGTGTCTTCTTTTTTCTTTTTCAAAGTGTTTGAACACTTGGACTAGATATGACCAGGACCTTGACACTCATAGTACTAGACTCCTTTTTTCTCATCTAATTTCTCAGATTCCTCTTTGATTACCACCCCATTGGATATGTTTTTGGGAATATTTGTGCTAGGTTCAAACTTTTTTATTCTCCTTTATTGCTTCTTGAATTATTTGTTGAAGCTCTGTGTGGCTAAGACAATATGTTCTTGAACTTCTTCAGTTGCACTATTTTACTTGGAAAGTAATACTTTTCTCACATTTTATCTTGTTGCGTTTAGTATCCTCAAGATTTATCTCAAAAGTTTGCAAAGAGCCAATAAATTCACGATTGCCAAACTTTTAAGATCTTTAGCCTCCTTAATAAAAGTGACCTTAATAAAGTTGGCACTTCTTCAACCATTGCGAAACAAATAATAAAAACATGAGATAATAAAGTTTGTTTATACAATTTGGTTTCTTTACATTTGCGAAGCCAAACTCAATGAGAAATATCCACTATCTTCAAAACTTACAACAAGTGAACCTGAATCTATCACACCTTATGATAATTTCCTTGCTTTTGTATTCTAGAAGACTAGTATTCTCCCCACTAAGTTGGAGGTGCATAGTGCCTAAGCAAGCGCCCACTCCTCATGGCACATCAGTTATAAAGCCACAAAAACAAATATGGGTAAAAAAAGCAGGCTAGGGAAATATTAGTTGCTCATCGTTCTCTGAAGTATACCATTGATGGGGTATGGTATTTTGATAGCGGTTATTCTTGGCACATGACAAGTAACCAGTCCTACTTAACTGATTTTGAAGATTCTCAAATTGGAATGGTCAACTTTGGTGATGGAAGGAAAGGGCAAATTCTTGATAGAGGGACCTTGAATGTTTCAAGCATGCCTCTATTGAAGATTTTTTTTTGGTGTTTGATCTTAAAGCCAATATTATAAATATTAGTCAATTGTGTAACCAAGATATGCTTGTGATTTTCACTAAAAACGAAGCGTATAGTTACTAATGATTCTAATGACGTGAACATGGAGGGTGGTTGTACTTTCAACAACTACTACAAAGTGATGTTGCCTGTAACTTGCAATAGTATTGCAACCTCAGAATTGAAGCTATGGCATGAGATACATAGATTGGTTAAATATGAGACAATTTAAGGAATCTCAAATCTTTCAAGAACCATTCCTAAGGTGTGTAGTAGTTATATGAAAGGCAAACAACATCGAGAGAAACATAAAAAAAATGGCTCATATCCAGACCAAAGCACAACTTGAGCTCTTGCACATTAATTCATTTGTCCTTATGCATATAGAAAGCCTAAGAGAGAAGAGATATGTCCTTGGATGTGTTGTTGACTACTCTAGGTATACATGGGTAAGGTGTAACACCCCTTACCTAGTCCGGTCGCCGGACCATAGCTATGGGATGCTACTAATGTTACCGGAGCAATCACATACAAATTTTATCAATTAATTCAAGTTAAACATAAACTCATTCCATAAAATACATGTACAAAAGGATTTACTTAAACAAAAGCGGGACTTAATCGAACTTATAAATGTTATTAAATTGATCCAAGCATGAAAATGACTAATCTGAAAACTTTCTAAAATTTGAGTATAGATACCAATACCTAGACAAGGTACTGATACCATTATTAGCTTTGAATTCTTAAAAATCAAATTAAAACCAATAGATATCGATACTTTCTTATAAGAATCTGATACATTGTCTTGGTATTGATACCAAATTGGCATTCTGTTTGTTCCACAAAATATTTAAAAAATCACTAGTATCTACACCTGAGATTTGAAGCCAATACTTATTCTATAAGTATCAATACTTAAATTGGTATCAATACCATTTTAGTATTCTACCAATTTAAAATATTGTTCATTTGATAAAATACCGATACTTTAATTTAAGGTATCGATACTTTCTAGAAATTTTACAAAAATGACCATTTTGAAAACCAATTCATACCAAAGCTTAACTTAAACTCATTTATGCCTATGGCACACTTCAGCCCTGCAAACAACTAAATCAAACATACCATTTTACCACAATCACTCATTTTCTCAAACCACAATTTCCTCATTTCACAATTAGCATCCAAACAGTGCACCTAATCATGCACATTTCTTACCAAATAAATCATACAATCCAACATCCCATATCATCATGTTTTTATACCAAATCATACCCACAAATATCATTTAGATGCCATTGAAGACATCTCGTTAAGCTATCATCCGACTATCACATATTGAACAATTTTACACCATTCTCATAGCATTAACCCAACCATTCCATATTCAAAATTTTGCCATCATACTCGCTTATATACATAATATGTAAGCATCCAAAATCAAATATCACATAAGGCTCAAGTTCATGAACATTCAAAATGACACATATGCGATACGAATTCTATATACATGCCACATAACCAAACGATTAAAAAACTACCGTTGATGGATATATGCAACATCGACATTAGAGGGCAAGTAAGAACCTTAACCCCTCTTAAAAATGATAAATCAGAATTTTAATTTTTTTTTAAAAATTTATAAAATTATAATTTAATGTTATGATAAAATTAAATTTTAACCTCTTAAAATATTATAATTCAATTTAAATCTTTAATATAAAACCTTAGGTTCATCTGTACTAGATTATGAAATCAAATTTAACCAATAAAAATAAAAGTAAACAAATAAGTGAACAACAAACATTATATATAAAATAATATAATAATATATTAAACTATCAGATTCATGTATGCCAAAATTAAAACGAAAGTAAAAGAAAAATGATGCTGACAGTGACCGGCCAACAACAATAATAAGACTGAATGAATAAATAATGTACATGCTAACAACACTGTCCAAACAAGTACACAAATAAATATATATAAAGAGAGAATCAGATAATAGAAATCTCAAGATAATCTAAACTTGAAATGCTCTCTTTATTATTTATTTATTAATTATTATGAGATGAAATCTCCCCATTCAACTCATGTAGGAAACATGTCACCATAGTAGAGAGCTATAGATGCTTTAAAAAAAAAAGAACAAAGTGGTGATTCTGGTCAAAGTTTTCTTGTTGACACCTCCACTTTCACCTCCTGCGAATTTTAATAGAAAATGGGAAAGAAATTTACGATGAATTAGCACTAGGAAAAGGAAATTCATGCTAATACCAATATATATGATCGCCTGTTTTTCATATATTTATCCCTAAATTAGATAACCCGATTTAACGTATTGGGTTGGTTTTAAGTCAAATTAATATAATTTTGAGGTTTTAAAAATTTTAAATAATTTCAGATTTAAATTAATTTTCATCTCAAATTGTTGTTATTCAGAATCAATTGAATTTGAATCAAGTTTTCATTTCATGCCAAACAAAAATTTAAAAAGTTAATGAAAATGTTTATTGAAAAAAAAATGCTTTCTTACCTGGTAATGAGTGGAGCAGCTTTGGGAGAATTAGCTATAGCAACAAAACATAATCCAACATATAAACAATTAGTTTCTAATAAAAGTTATCAAAAATTCAACCATATCTTACAAATAAAAGTTAAAAAGTACAAAGAATATGAATCAATAATTGAATAAAAACAAAAGAAAAATATAATTAAGAAAGTAATTTTTTTTAATTTCACAAAATTTTATATTTAATATTTATACTAAAACATTAAAAGTTAAATTATTTTATTTATGTTATATTGATATAATTGTATGGTTTGTCAATAATAAAATATGGTGAGATAAATAATTGAACTAACATTTTATAAGTTTAAAAATAAAAATTAAGGTTGAAGCACTAGGTAAAGTTATTTTTTTTGTCTTCATTCAAATTGATTTATTATAAATACAACAAGTACAGCATTCAAAAGTTCAAATTTACAGCGTCCCATAATATAACATTTTCTACAATTGAAAACTAACATTTGACATCAAATCTAATGCTCACCACCAAGCTTTAAACATGTCTCCACAAATTATAATTGCTATCACCAAGGTTGAGGCCATTTCATTTCATTTCTTATCTGCCATAAAAAATACAACACTACCGACCTTCACAATTTTCCTCTCAATAACTACAAATGTTGATTGTAGTGACAATGGTCTCATCGACTTGTTCATGCTAATATCAAATACCAATATTTAATTGTTTTCATATTTTTATTCTTTACTTCCACCTCTCAATTTGACAGATTAGGTTGGTTTTGAGTTAAATCAAGTAAATTCGGATAAACTCCGTTTCAAAAATTTTAAATCACTTTAAATTTAAATTATTTTGGGTTTAACTCACTTTAAATTTTACCCTCCAATGAAACTCATTACAATATTTTTTTTGTTAAATATATACAATTTTTTTTTGGGGGGGTCCAAAGAAAAAGAATAAAAAAGTTGCTTCGAAAAAAATTTAAAGACTGCTTTGTTACCTCATGGGGAAGGAGCAGGTGTGGGAGTAGCTGCAGCAAGAACACATAATCAAATCATGAATAATTAGTTTCTCGTAAAAAAAAATATGAATGATTCAACTATATCTTACTATTTAAAAATTTAAAAAAAAGTGATGATCCAGCTTTAGCTCAATTCTATTGTTGTTATTTGAAGAATCAAGAGAATGAGAATATGAACGCCTTAAGGAAGTATTATATTCCTAATTAAAAAATTAGTGATTCTAAATAGGAGGAGGAGGATGGATTTGCAAATGTTGATGAGAACAACCACTGAATTAAGATTTTTAAATATCGGTTCAATTTCTTTGTTTGAATCAATATGGTAGCTGGTTTTCGATTTTTTTTATGAAATAAAAGAAGGTATCAACCCTTTTTTTTTATCCAAACAAAGAGGTGATGGCTAGAAACACTGACCGGAGATGCAGCCTTTCATCTGATCAGTGACACCGCAGCCACGAGTGATCCTAAGAGCTGCAGCGATGGGGATGTTGAAAGAACTAAGCAAAGTAGAGTTGTTAATGAGGCTGCAAAGGCAAGTAAGTTTAGTAGCGACAGTTTTTCTGAGAGGGTCACAGCAATCTCCTTTCAGTTGGAGAGTGGCGTTTTTGAAGTAAGGAGCGCAAGACTTCAAGCTGTGCAAGCAAGTCGGATCCGCAACCGTAACTGTCGCTATCTTCGTCCCCAATATCACAAGGACCGCCATCATCAACATCTTTTGAGCCATTGCGTTTTTCTCAATTACTCTAATTTCACTGTGTGTAGATGTTTTTCTTCTTCTGCCCTGCCCTCTTCTGGCTGCTCTACCATTGCTTATATACCAATTTTTTTGGAGTCATTTGGTCAGAGTTTAAGACAAGCATTTGGTTCAATACGGACGTAAATTTTTTTGAATAGAATAGAAAACAGTGCAAAGAACAAATATGAGCTGAAAAGGAGCGTTGGAGTCCGGAGAAGGTGATAATGATGAATAGGTTTAACGAAGGATGGAAGCTTCTTAAATCATCCGAAAATGGTGGGTCTTCCTTGCTTGGGAAAGTCTGATCATTATTAGTTTATTTTTACAAGTGAAAAACCATTATTCTTCTTGTTAAATTACTTAATAGTGTTGTAAAAGAGTATGAAATAAATTAAAGACAAATTAAAAAAACTTCAACTACTTAAAAATAATTAAAATAAAAGTATGGCATGTTGTTTCGTTTTAAATTTAATAATTTTTTTTGTCAGAAAAAGAGTAAAGTAGAAAATCTAACTTTCTAGGAAATAAAAAATATATTTTTTAAAATAAATACTAATAATGATAATTAAATTTAAATTTCTATCATTGTGGTATTCATCTTCTTGGTTCAATTTATCATTGTTGTTACCATCTTCGATCAACACTCAACTTTTGATGGAATTAATTTTTTCGTAGTTGAAAATTTCCTAAACAATTATAAAATTATAATAATAAATAATAAGAATTTATTGTTGTAATTTGGAGGTTTTTAAAAAATTATAATTAAAACAGTAATAGTACTTAGAAAAAAATGTAAATTATAACTAAAATTAATAAGAACTTATAATTATAAGGTGAAACTTTTATCCTGAACAGTAGAATGATAGGGGGAAGAGAATACGGGTAAGTTTAAAATAAATTTAGTATAATAAACTAAATAAGGATGATGCAAGAATATCATAATTTAGTCTTCTTATTCATCCATACTTGTTTTTACTTCCTCGCAACTGAGGTGTCACAAAGAGTGGGCACTTCCTTAGGCATTGCGCCTCCAACTTAGATCATGCAATATCTTGAACTAATAAGGTCTTCTATGACTAGGAGTACCACAATAATGGTAAATCGCCTTACGGGAATGAACAATCTTCTTGGATAGCTTGAAAAACATTGGCTTAGGTCTTTCACTTTCTTCCTTCAAACTAGATGGTTTTACAAAGACTATTGGACTTTTCATTACAGCCTTCCCTTTATCAACAAAGCCTAATCCTCCTATGATTGGTTCTTTTTTCCTAGCTGCTAAGATCTCATTGAGTTTGCTGCTTCTATTATTAAACTTTTCAAGCGTAAGTTTTGTACTAACAAGTTCCTACTTCACCTTCACAAAGTTGTCAAGTTCCTCAGCAATGAGTGATTCTTTTGCTTCCACCTGTTTAACCAGCTTTGCATTTTCATCCTTCAACTGATTATTTTCCTCAAGCAATTGAACATTGAAGTCACATACTTGCCCTCATTTTCCTAACATAACTTCGTATGTCTTCAAAAACTCCTCATCTAATTGCATATCTAAGTCTCCATCTAAGTTTTCATCATCCAGTTTAGTAGGACCAACTGAAAAAGCAACATAATTAGTGTGATGATCATCCTTTGAATTTGAACTACTAGATGAATCTTCATCACTCCATGTCACACAAAGTGTCTTCTTTTTTTCTTTTTCAAAGTGTTTGAACACTTGGGCTAGATATGACAATGACCTTGACACTCATAGTACTAGACTCATTTTTTCTCATCTTTTTCAGATTCCTCTTTGATTACCACCCCGTTGGATATATTTTTGAGAACCTCCACACAAATAGATTCTTTCCAACCAATCCAAATTCCACCTAAAAAACCCACTGCCTCTACTCGATGCGAGTAATGAAAACCAAGCTTCGCAATAATCAAATCAGCTTTTTCCCCACTGACCCTCGTTTCCAAAAGGTTGATCAAATCGGGTTTATGTTCTTGATTGTATTCATGAAAAACCCGAATAAACTTCGAACTCGCGCTACCCTGACAATTCTAAGAAAAAATATAAAATTCATAAATAATAATTAAAAGTATGAGGACTAACCTTTCAAAGGCCCAATGAAGCTTTATCTCCCTCATCGTTGGTAATGACTGTAATGGGCCAATTTAGCCCGGGCCCGTACAACACAAAACCCAAAAAGAAAAATTATTACAATAAAAATATTATAACAATCCAGTTTTAAACAGTTCAGGGCCCAAAATTACAACCTAAATTACAATGGTCCATGGCCCAACAACGAATGCGGCCCAAACCTAAAACCTAGACCCAAAAATTCAAGCCCAAATGACCCAAAATTTTGGTCGCTGGAAACCCTAGCGAGGACTTTGCGCCGCAGCCAAGCCCAGCCTCCATGCGCCCACAGCCACGACCACCTCGCCACGTAGCCTCTCCGTACCTCCGTACAATGCCAGCGAACTCCGTACCTGCAAGCAAATGCAAAAACACCAGCACAGCAAAGAGGAAAAAACAAGAAATTCGTATTTTCTTTTTCGTTTTTCTCTGTTTTCGGCTATAAAAGCAATGTAATAGTCTATGTATATTTTTTACGCACAATGAAAGAAGCAATTTGAAAGAAAAAAAAATTCAAAAGCAATTCAAAAGGTGATTTCTGTTTTGAGTCTCTGGATCTATTGCGTTTTTCTCTATCTGCTTCCTTCATTTTTTTTTCTCATTTTTTGCATTTAAAAACAAAAGAAAGAGGGAAAACGAGACCTTACCTTGCAAGTCGGCCATCGGTTCCTTTTCACTTCGTTGAAATCAAAGCATAAGAGGAATCTCAAGGCTAAAAACCACCTCTTTGAAGTTTGAAAATGCTGGCCGCTGTTCGTGATGGTGGATCGGTGTATGGAAGAAAGGATTTAGGGTTTGGAAAAGAAGAAAGAAAGGGCTAAGGTTCGGCCGAATGAGTTTTCTGGCTTTGTTTTAGCCTTTATAAAGGACCAAAAACGGCGCCGTTTTGGAGCCACTGAGACTTTGAGCCTGTCTCAGTGGCTCCAAAACGGCGCCGTATAGACCATGCCCGATCGGACTCGACCCGAGTACCCTCAGGACCGGCGTGTTTTTGCGATGAAGGGTTATTTGCATGTTTGGTCCTTTCCTTTCGCGCTGGTGTTTGATTAGGCTTAGTCCAGATTTCTTTGTTCTTTTAAATTTGCCCTGTAATTTGCGCGTGTTTGCAATTTGGCCCGCGTTTTAACACTGCGCTTTGGGAGCTGGTATATTTCCAGTTTAGGTCCCTCTACGTCCGCGCTTATTGCTTGTTGGCCCCTTTTGATCGTTATCATTTTATTTTCAAATTATCCCTTTTGTTTTAATTTTATTCTAATTAAGTCTTTCTATCTTATAGCTTTTTATTCTTGATTACTTATTTGTACATTTTAAACTACCTTGGTAATTGTTTCTTTATTATTGTAAATTCGTTTTTGTAATATTATCATCTCATTTTGCATATTTTTCCTTATATAAATGTTTTCCTACATCATTATATTTATATATATACTTTATAATAAAATTAACTTTATTCTATGTACATTATTAATGTTATGTTATTTCATACATGTTTTTGAATCTATTCATACACTTTAATATACATTTTTTGTTATTTTAATACGTTTTGTATGCATGTTTTACATATTACTTAAATTATTATTATACATATACATATATATTGGCATATACAAGCATGTTTTTAAGTTTATTATATATAATTTATAATAAATTTAATTTAATTTTAAATGCATTATTAAGTGCATGTTCTTTTTACAAATAATTATTTCTAAATTTATTTATGCATGTGTATGTTTTTGTAAACCTATTATATGTGTTTTTTAAGATTATATTTTATTATGTATTTTTGTTATCCTTCTATATCCTATACATTATTTAAATTTTCCTTTATATATTTTAACAAATATTTTTTTAGCCCTTGTATATTATTTGATTTAAAATATTCATTCTATAACATTTATTTAAATGATTACATATATATTTCTAGTTTTTTTTTAAATTCATCAATTCATATATTATATATTATGTATTTATCATTATTTTAAACTCGTTTTATACCATATTGTTCTTTTAATTTTCATTTTGTTTTGTACATCTTGTATTGATTATGTTATATTAGGCTTTGTATTATTGTGGCATATTATTGTGTCTATTGTTTTGTTTTGTTTTGTTGTGATGTATTGTTATATTATTATTTTCGTTTTGGTATTGTTCTATCAATTATTCTCCCTACATGATTCAAATTGGGTTATATTTTTAGGTTAGTTATATTTAATTGTTTATTTTGTTAGTTGATTAAATAAGGCCATATTACCTTCATTCATCAAGCATTGTATCTTATGTGTGTATTATGCCATGATCATCGTTTTCCTTTTGGCTTACGGAACGTCGTTTCATAATGTCCAACTCTTTAAAATTAATTATTCTATTTTTTTTCAAGTCAAATTAATACGTTTCAAGTTGGTTTTATGATTATTCATTTAAAAATTCTTTAAAACGAAGGCAATGTTCGATGTTTGGGAATTCGGGGAATCGTGCCCTATTGTGCTGGGTTGCAATTTCCCGTTTGTTCAAAATAATCGAATATTCCTTTAGAATTTCACTCATGTTTTAAAAATTCTTTAAAATGAAAGTAATGTTCGATGTTTGGGAATTCGGGGAATCGTGCCCTATCGTGCTGGGTTGCAATCTCCCGTTTGTTCAAAATTATCGAATATTCCTTTAGAAATATTTCACTCATGTCTTCTAAATCCTAAAATAAGGCAATGCTGAATGTTTAAAAATTCGAGGAATCATGCCCTACTGTGCTGGGTTAATTCGGTTTTTCGTTGGACTAAATAATTGGGCATCCTTTTGTAATTTTCAACATATAAACTTTTGGAAGTCAAAATTTATAGTGTTTTCGAGGGTACAAAAGATCGTGTCCTATCGTGCTGGATGTGATGCTGTATTCCTCTAAAACAAGAGAATTTTGACAACCAAATTGAGCCATTCAAATGCTTCAAAAGGAACCATATTTCAAAAATAGCTTTAAAACTTAGACATACGGACAGTACTTAATTAATTTGGTACCAATTTTGGGCGTAGTGAGGGTGCTAATCCTTCCTTATACGTAACCGACTCCCGAATCCGTTTTCTCAAATTTATGTAGGCCAAAATTGGTTTAAATGGAATAAATGGTTTATTAGGTGATCCAATCACACCTAAACAAAAAGGATTGGTGGCGACTCCATATCTCATTTTCAAAGTCGATCCCCGTTTTTCTTCAAACCAAAAAAATGGTTTTGACAATGACCGTATCAGTAAGAGCCCCCACCCCCACTTGCTCACCAATAAGCTTTGCCATGGAATTCATAGCATCAGGGAGTGACGCACGTGAATTTCCGTCAATTTTAAAACGTCCCCCTCATCCACGAATTGTCTAATTTGTTGGATCATTCAACCGTTACTTTTTAAAGGACATGGTCTTGATGATAAAAATAGGGTGGATTTTCTTTGCTTGCTATCCTTCGCTACCTTAGTGTCTCAAAATCTAGATGTATCGTCTTCGGTATGCATGGAGATTATTAACATTGGTAAGTTTGAAGTGTCTAAAAATAATGGAACATTAAAGTAATGGTTTTTCAAATAGAAAATTTCAAGTCATAATCAAATGACATTTACCATTGGAAAGAGATGAAAAATCATTTTAATCAGTAATGAGGTAAAATTATGATATTCTTTTATGACACTTATCCAGTTTGTTGTACTAAATTTATTTTAAACTCACTTTTATTCACTTTTCCCTATTTAATATGAAGTTATTATTTTTACTTTATGTTTTTTTAATTACTAAAAATATGCAATTTATAACAATAAGTTCGTATTATTTATTATAATTTTTTAATTGCTTAGGGAATTTGCAACTACGAAGTAATTAAGTACATCAGAAATCTAATGTTGATTGAAGATCATGACGAAGATGATAGATTGAGCAAGAGAATCAAGATAGAAGATAGAGATGAGAAAGATAGATTGAAGCATAAGATTAAAATAGAAAATTTAAATATACTGTAATATTATTAGTATTTTTTTAATTATATTTTATTTTAAATTTTCTAGAAGTTATATTTTTTAATTAATCTATATATACTTTTATTTTACATTATTTTTAGGAAGTTAAAATTTTTTTAATTTGTCTTTAGTTTATTTTATATTTTTTAATACATTTAAATGGTTTAATAATAACAATAATTGTTTCACTTATCATAATAAAGTATTATCATTTTGTTATAATTTAAGAAGTCAGGCCCGACCGTAGGGTAGTTTATGAGTTTAGTCGTCCAAGGCCTAGGGTTCGAAGGGATCCAAAAAAAAATTTTGTCCCGCTTTTAACATGGAAAAAGAATATTCCAACTTTTTAATTTTTCTAATTGACGCTTTATTGCAAACAAAAAGAAACGATGTCCCGATTTTCATATTTTATTGTATTACATTTTATAATTTTTTTTAAAAATAATACAACTTATTATTTTACTTAGGATCAAAAAATATCAAGATATAAGAAGCTTCCATCCTCCAAAAACAACCATTAAATCTATTCATATTTTTTTTAATCTTTTATCACCTTCTCCAAAGTCCAACGATGACTCCTGGTCAATTGCACTAATTATCCAATCTAGATTCAGGGCCTAACATTGTATGTGTGTATACATAATTTAATTACGATTTGAATGTTTTTCTATCTTTAGAATATTATTTATTTAATGATTTTTAATAAGAATTACAAAATAAAAAATGTATATATATTCTTATGCAACGCATATTATATCGAAAATTAGTATATAAAAAATAAAAGATATTTTAAAATATTAAAATTACATGATTTTTTTATATAATACCGCTCTAAGTCATATTTTTTTGTTATTATAACAATAAAAAAGTCGCCTGAATTAATACTCAATTGGATTAATTAATTTTTTGGTGTTGACTTTTTTTGTTATTATAACAATAAAAAAATCGCTGATTTAATACTCAATCAGATTAATTGATTTTTTGGTGTCGAGTTCTTTACCCATTCTTCTTTCTTTATTGGTGTTTCTTTGTGCAAGGCACTTCCTAATCAAGTTTCACAATGTTTGTATTTTAAACACGTTTTGGAATACATAATTTTTTTTCCCAAGAAAAAAAATGCATGTAACACTTTGATTTTAAAAACCACGCAATCCAAGTGTAATCGTAAACCCTGGAGTATCATTTAATTATTAATTAAATATTTGAAAATAATAATAATTATTATTAATTAAACCCTGGAGAAAAAAAATATATAACGTTGGTATTGAACTAACCAAATACTTGTTTTCAACTCTGACCAAAACGCTCCATAAAATCAGTATATAAGCAATGGCATAGTAGCCAGGGGAGGGCAGGGAGAAGAAAAACAACACATACACAGACAGCGGAATTAGATTAATTGAGAAAAACGCAATGGCTCAAAAGATGTTGATGATGGCGGTCCTTGTGATATTGGGGACGTCGATGGCGACCGTTACGGTTGCAAGTCCGGCTTGTTTGCAGAGCTTGATGTCTTGTGCTCCTTACTTCAACAACACCGATGTCACACTGCCAGACGATTGCTGTAACCCTCTCCAACAAGCCGTCGCTACTGAACTTATTTGCCTTTGCAGCCTCTTCAACCTGCCTTCTTTGCTTAGTTCTTTTGACATCCCCTACGTTGGAGCTATTAGGATCGCCAGTCAGTGCGGTGTCGTTGATATAATCAGCGACTGCATCAGCGGTCAGTGTTCCTGGCCATCACCTCTTTATTTTCTTGTTTGGATGAAAAAAATTGGTTGATACATTAACCAGCTGCTACATTGGTTCCTACAAAGGGATTCAACCGATATTTCAATTTTTTTATTTAAAAAAATCTTAATTCAGCAGATGTTTCTCATCAAAATTATTAATCTTTTAGCATACAGTTTTTTTTTATTTTTTTTTATTAAGTTTCAAAAATCCATCAACTCATGTTTTCTTGTTTATTGAAATAGCAAAAATAATCTGCTATTTTTTTAGCTTCTAAATAGTAAGATATGGTTGAATCATTCATAATGTTGATGAGAGACTAATTATTCATGTTTTGATTATGTCTTCTTACTACAGCTCCTTCTCCTGCTCCTACACCATAAGGTAACAAACCATATCTTTATTTCTTTTTCGATTAAACTTTTTTATTCTTTTTCTTTGAAGGAAAAAAAGGAAAAAAAAAAGTTATATATTTAACAAAAGAAGATTGTGATAAATTCTTAATTTCCATAATTATTCATGAGATTAATCGGAGGGTAACTAGAGGTGTTCATGCGTCGGGCCGGACTCAAACAAAATTTCAGGTTTGGGCAAGGCTAAAAAAATGGGCCTAAAATTTTGCCCAAACTTAGACCCGGTCGACCTATATTAATTTTTATATAATTTTTAAAAAATATATAATACATCAAAAATAATAAAAATATTAAAATAAATATTCTCCAACAAATTGAAAATAAATTAAAAAACTTGATTTGATTTATTCAAATTTAAATTCAATTTAATTTGATTGATCATAAAAATTAAAACTTGAGCTTAAAAATTATCTAAATCCAAAATGATATTGAAAAAAAATGTAAATTCGAGTGTTAAATCTGAATAAAAACTCAAACTTAAAATGATTCAAAAAAATTTTTATGAAGAACGATTCGAAACTTAAATAACCTAAATCCAAAATAATTCATACCCAAGATAATATAAAAATTTTAAAACTGAATTAATTTGACATTAATTAATCTAACTGAAAACCAATCCAATCCATCCAATTGAGAGGTTTAATTTAGATTCAAGGAATAAAAAAATTTAAAAACAAGTTGAATGTTGGTTTAACTTTTTTTAATTTAAAAATTTTACTTCAAACATTTATCTTATTATAATTTATTATCGATAAAATATATAATTATATTAACTTTAAAAGCATATGATTATAACTTAAATAAGAAAATACAAAATTGAATTTTTAGTATAAAAATAAATATCCAAATATATGAAATTACAAAAAAACGACTTTTTTTTATTTTTCTTCTTTTTTATTTATTCAATTCTTCTTTCATAATGTTTGTTGTTTTTTGGATTTTTTAATTGTAAGAAATAGTTGCTTTTTGTTCATAATTTTTATCAAAGAGTAATTATTTATATTTTGGATTATGTTTTGTTGCACAGCTACTTCTTCCACATCTGCTCCACCCCTCACCAGGTATCAAAGCATATCTTTTAACTTTTTCTCAATAAGTATTTTTATTCTTTTTGTATTTTCATTTAGCATGAATTGAAAACCGAACTCAATTTATTCAATTTGATGAATTTAATTCAACTTGATTGATGATAAAAATCAATAATTCGATCATATATTAGTATTAGTATAAATCGTCTTTGCCCTAGTGTTAATTCATCGCAATTTTCTTCCCCATTTTTCATCTTAAAATTTACAGGAGGTGAAAGCGGAGGCGCTGACAAGATTGCTTTGTCAGGAATCATCACTTTGTTCTTATGTTTAGCATCTATAATTGTGTACTATGGTAACGTATTTCCTACATGAGCTAAAGTGGAATTTCATCTTAGAACAAATAATAAAGAGACCATTTAGATCTAGACATTTTAAGTTTGGATTATCTTGAGATTTTTATTGTCTGATTCTCTCTATATATTTATTTGTATGCTTGTTTGGTCAATGTCGTTAGCATATACGTTATTTATTCAATTAGTCTTATTATTGTTTTTGTCACTGTGAACATCAGTTTGGGTGTCCAAAGTTAAAACTACATATTTCTTTGTACTTTCGTTTCAATTTTGGCATACCTAAATCTGGTAACTTGATATATTATTATATATATTGTTTGTTCAACTTTATTCTTATCGGCGAAACTTAATTCACAATATAAAAGTGAATCTAAAGTTTTATATTAAAGATTAAAATTGAATTATATTATTTTAAGAGGTTAAATTTTATTTTTTATTATAATATTAAATTATAATTTTATAAATTTTCACAAAAAGAATTAAAATACTAATTGATCATCCTTTAGAGGGGTTAAAGTTCTTACGTACCCTTTAATGCGGATGTTGCATATATGCATCAACTTTGCACACCTAACAACATAATTGCCTTCTAAAGTAAATTTGCATATATGCATCAACTTACTAGCACCAATAAAGTTAAGGGACTTAGGACGTGATCTAATGGGTAAGTCTATTAACTTGGGATTAATTTGTCGACCCCTTACTTTTTTTTTGTTTATTGCTTTTGTCATCCTTTTAATAGAATTATCCCTTTTCCTTCAAAGAAATAAAAAGTATACATTGTTGGGACCTAATGTGGTTAATTGTTTGGACTACCTAAATTGAATGGAAATGTCTAATTGCAATGACCATTACAGCTTGACACTACAAAATCTTTGTAAACAAAATAGTAAAGAATACAATAGTTTATTTATGCAATTCAGTTCCCTTACATCTACGAAGCCTATCTCAGTGAGGAATTCAACTATCTTCGATTCAAAATACAATATGTGAATCACACTCTATCACTTCCTAAGTATACAGATCTCACCTTTATACCTAAAAACTAAAACACTTACATCTAAATTCTCCCTTTGAGAATTAAGACATTAAACACTAAAAGTTTACACTTCAATTGCACACACACAAAAATTTCCTTAATGAACAAATAAAGTTCTCTCAAGATGCTCTCATACATACCTAAACAATCCTCGTTATATATAAGTTTCTAGGGTTGCTAACATTCAAGTGATTGAATACAAATGCAACCCCTTAAAATCAATAGCTACAAAATAAATTAATAAAAGCTATATAATAACAAAGTCAAATAAATCGTGATCTGATGGACATTCAATCTTCAAGGTAAACTTCAATTTGATTTGGCACGATTCTCCATGATCTAAGGTTGCCATCGATTGATCTGATCCAATCTAATCGTCATAAAGCAATGGATTAGTTTTCGTTGTTGGGCTTCAGTATCTCCTAAATATCAACATAATTAATATCCCAAAGATTTTGATTTAATAAACTTCCAACACAAATATGGAAAGTTTTGTTGCACTATTGTAAGGATGAATTTTAGTGGCCACTACTAAATAACACTTAGAATACTTCTCCACAACTTGCCTCAACATACTTTTAATGCCTTTTCCAAATAATTTCTCAATTTGATATTTTTCTAAAAGAATCGATATATAAATGTAATATTTTATTACGATTGCATAACCTGTAAAAAATATTTTATAAGTGTCAAAAATAACATATTTTAGTCACATTCTTAATGCATCTTTGGGTGATTATGTGGTATTAATTGTGAATTATATACTTCGAATCCTTTAAATTCATGTTTTGAAGTTTAATAGAGCACTTGGGAGCAATAGGAGCGAAAAACGAGTGAAAATCAAAACATTGGAGCAGTCTGGAAGCTGCACATGGGCAACAGAGTTTCACACAGCCATGTGAACCACACAGTTGTGTGTCCAAGGTGTGTGGATTTTGAGAACCATGTGCGCTAACAACTAAAAGTTGTGATTTTTAAGTTTCTTGGCACTTTAAAAAGGTATAAATGATAAAATAAAAAAGGGAGGAAGGGAGTCGTCATAAAATAGCATGAAAATTACTCAAAGGTATAAATGATTTTCAAGGCTTCAGGTTTTCCTTTAATTTCTCCATATTTTGTACTTTCCTTTATTAGAGTGAAATCTCATTTTGCTTATGGTTTTTTTTTATCATCTTTTGAGTTTTTCCACGTAAAATTTGCATGTTTGATCTTCTCAATTTTATTATATTTACTTGTTTGTTACATATATATATGGGTTAATTCCCTACAATCGGGTTTTTGAAAGTTTTCGTGATTCCATTAATCCACTAACGGATTGTTAATATTAGGGGTGAGCATTCGATCGAGTCGAGTCGGATCGAGTCAAAAAATTTCGAGTTAGTCGAGTTGACGAATCTTATTTTAATAACCAAACTCAATTTGATTTTTTTTAATCGGATCGAATCAAGTCAAAAAGTTTCGAGTCAAGTCGAGTCGAGTTAACGAATCCTATTATTTGTACTCAATGTTGGGCTTACATGAACCAATTATTTAACTAGAAAACGAAGTATAAAATTATTTAAGAACATAAACAATATAAGGGTTTTGCCTTTTAACTTAATTAGTAAACATTTATCAAAACAACATAGTTTTACCTTTTAACTTAATGGTTTTGACTTTTAACTTTAAAAAGGTAAACATTTATCAAAATGACGTAGTTTTGCCTTTTCTTATTTGGATTTTCGGATAACTTGAATTGTGTAATTCACATTCGAGTTAAACCGAAAACTTATTTTTTTATTCGAGTTGACCCAAATAACTTGATTAACTCAAATAACTCGAACTATTTAATTCAAAATTTGAAAATTTTATCAAAATTTTCAAATCGAATTGGATTTTGCTCACCCTAACTAACATGGCATTTTTTTACTTTTGGCTAAAGCTAGAGACCATAGTCTAAAACACTTTTTAGTTTATTTACCAAAGAAAACCACTCTCCCATCCCGGTTTCCATTAATAGCAGTATCACCAGCCTCCTCAGTTAAATCAGCAAGTAAATCAAAACTTGATATGATAGATTCCCCTTTTTCCCTTCTTTCTTTACAGCTAGTATCCTTAGTATTTCTCCTTGTTTTTCTTTCTACCACCATCCCTTTACCATAATTTTCGGTGGCAACTAGCGCATTCACATTGGACTCTATTGTCTTCTTCTTCACCACTTGGTCCCCTTCTGGTCTAGCACCTTGTAGCATCCAACATATTTCCTTCAGATCATCTACTCAAAAGTGATCCGTACTCAAACTCTTTGGATGGAGTTATCAATACAAATTTTAGATACCAATGGAACATTTAAATCAATGGCTAATAGTCATTCCTGCAAATTTGTCGCTAGATGTAATATTTGTATTATAGTCAATCGTCACAATATTTTCGACTGTATCCCCTATGGCTTTTAGAATGCTTCTTTTTTATACATAGCTTGATAGTTTTGGCAATCTGAAGCATAATTTTTGGTTTATTTTCCTCCTGGAATCCTGTGATGGTTGTGGTTGTCAGTGAAGGGACGGTGGCCGGTGATGTTATAATTGTAGATGGGTTCATCGAAAATGGTGAGATATTCCCTCTTCTTAAAAGAGTATTCAAATGTTGATGATATTATTATTAAAATCTTTATATTGTAAATAAATAAATAAAGTGTTTAAGAGTAACTATAGAGGTCACTAACTTTAACCAAAAGTCAAAAAGAATGTTAGGTGAGCAATCCCTTAATTGATGCTTATATGCACAAGCAGCATCAAAGAGTCAAAAATAATATATTTATACTTTAATTTTTAAAAACTTTTAAATTTTTAATATATTTTAATCTCATAAATAATTATAATTCAATTCTAATTCTGAAAATTTACCCTCACCTATGTACTGTGAATCAAGTTTCACCAATAAACAAATAAGTGAACAAATGAAGAATATATAAATAATAATAATATAATATCAAGCTATCAGGTACGCCAAAGTTGAAACTTAACTACAAAGGAATAAGTAATTCAATTTTGGACACCCAAAATGATGCTGACAATGACATACAACAACAATAAAATTTACTGTGCTAACAATAATAATCAAATAAGTATACAAATACATAAGAGAGTATCAAACAATCAAAATCTCAAGATAAATCAAACTCGAAATGCCTAAATATGAATGATCTCTGTATTATTTACGCCGGTATAAAATCCTCATCAGCTCACCAAGGTCCCAAATGTCATCTTAGTACAACGCTATAGATGCTAACAATAAGAACAAAGTGGTGATTCCGGTCAATACTATCCTATCAGCACCTCCACTTTCACCTGTAAAAATTTAGAAGCCAAAATGGAAAAAAAGAAATTAAGGATGAAGAACTAGGCAAAGGTAGTTCATGCTAATACTAATATTTGACCTTTTTTTCAAATTTTCATTTATAAATTAGACAACCCGATTGGGTTGGTTTTAGGTTTCACCAATTAAGGTTTGATTAATTTTGGGTTATAAAAGTTCTAAATTATTTCAAATTTAAATCAATTTCGAACTTTAATTTGTTTATTCTTGTCATCATCCGGATTTGTTCAAATTTAAATTCGAAGAATCAAGTCATTTTATATTATTTTTGCATCCTAAGAAAAAGAATAGAAAAGCTTAATCGAAAAAGAAATTAAAAATATGGTTTGTTACCTGGCGGGGGTGGAGCAGACGTGGGAGAAGTAGCTGTGTAACAAAACGTAATCCAAAATTTAAATAATTAGTATTTCAACAATTGAATATGAATAATAAAACCAATATAAATAATATTAAAAAAAATTACATATTTTGATCAAACCAATAATTAAATCAGTCAAACTATAAATTCTTGATTTAGCTAGTTTGATTAGATAGTACAACAATAATCAAAAGCAATTAAAATTTTATAAATAAATAACTTGGTTCAATCACTTTTTTTTTACCGGTTTTGAATAGTTTACTTAAATATTGGTTCAATCCCTTTGTTTAAACTCACCAACTAGTCCTGCAACTTGGTTCAATTGCCAGTTTTTTGTTTCAGCTTTTGGCTTTCTACTGGTTTCGAGCGGTTCACTCAAATATCGTTTAAATTGATATACCAATCGATTTTTGATCTAACTAGTCTATTCCAATTACTTTAAGATTGATGATGAAATAAAAAACAAAGTTATCAACCATTTTTTTTCATCCAAACAAAAACAGAGGTGATGGCTAGAAACACTAACCATTGTTGCAGGCGTTGAGACCTGTAGTGACACCACACTCACGAGCGATCCTAAGAGCTTCAGAGACGGAGACGTTAAAAGATGAAAGCAAAGTAGGGTCGTTAAAGAGGTTGCAAAGGCAAGTAAGTTGAGTATCCACGGCTTGTCTGATAGGATTACAGCAATCATCCTGCGGTTGTGCAGTGGCGTTGTTAAGGTAAGGAGCACAAGGCACCAGGCTCTGCGCACAAGTCTCTTGCGCAACCGTGAACGTTGCCATCATCGTCCCTAATATCACAAGGACCGCCATCATCATCATCTTTTGAGCCATTGCGTTTTTCTCAATTGTAATTCGACCCTGTTTGTATATGTGTTCTTTTGTTGTTTTTCAGCCCTCCCCTGGCTGCCATGCTATTGCTTATATACCGATTATGTGGAGAGTTTTGGTCAGAGTTTAAGACTATTCGATTCAATAAGCACAAAGAAGGTAAATTTACGTACGTGCTCTTAATGGAGGTTGATCTCACGCTCCATAATTTCCCCTAATTGGTTTTATGAAGAAAGTTATAGAGATATAATTTTTATCTAATTAAAAATTAATTATTGATTTTATCATTAAGAATATTATTATTTATGTATATCATAAAAATATCGATGGATTCCATACTTTTGTCTATGATTATTACAAATACAAGGCTAAATCAAATAAAAAAAGTATACTATTTTTTGGGGGTATAGAATTGAATTGTTTCACATGCATCGATGAGAGTGGCACATGTACAATCTATTCAATCGTTTAGAGAGAAAAACCAAATTATTGGTCAAGCTTTTCAAATTCAATCCGGATGCAGAAATTTGTTAAAATAAAAAATTATTTTTTGTTTGAGAGAACTGAATGATACTCCATAAATTAGGAAATATAATACGAGTAAAATTCGATTCGATTTAAAAAAATTAAAAATAAATTTAGATTTTGAGTTAATCAAATCGATTTATTCAAGTCAATTTGAATAAATAATTTGAGTCTCGAGTTCAAATCGAGTTGAATTTTATAATTCGAATAACATATTAGTGTAAATACCCCTTTGGTCCTTGTCAATTTTGAAAATGAGTAAATTGTTTTATCTCTCAACAAAAATTACAAAAAAAATCAAAATAATTTTTAAAATTCAAAATGTTTATAAAAATTCTAAAATTTATATTTTAAAAAAAATTCTAAAGAATATATATCGAAAGGCTTTGAATCAATCGACAAGCCCAAGCCTAATACCTTGATTTCGAATGACAATGCACCACGGACCTATATATATATATATATATATCGTCCACTAATACATGACCAATTAATGTTTGAATAAAAATTCTTTCCGGAAGCATCCTCTTTTGAGGACTCATAGAAATCCCTCAGGTGGTGCCACAATTTGTCCTATGTACAACAATGTGTTGAACTACTACACAAGTCTATGCGTAAGATATCCAGCATCTAATGTTTGTACAGCGGTATCGACAGCCCATTTTCAAACACCGTAGCAAGAAATGATATATTCTGTTAAAGTTAGTCCCTCACGTAAATTGTGGGTAAATCGAAAAAATAATTTTTAAAATTTAAAATATTTAGAAAAAATTTAAAATTTAAATTTTTTAAAAAAAATTCTAAAGGATATATAAAAAAAGTTAAAATTTTTTTAAAAAAATTAAAAAATTAATTTTGGAACCTAAATAAGTTAATTAATTATTAAAGTTAATCAAATTTTTTTATTATTTTGCTTTTAAAATGTTTTCTAATATATATGGTTTCAAATTTATGTGCTCTAATATGGAATTAGTTATATTGTAATAAGATTTTAATTTGACATGTTTCATTTTTTAATTTAACCCGAACAATTTCACTCAATTTGATTTGACTTAAATTTTATTTTACTTGACTTGATTCGAAAAAAATTTTAAATCGAATTAAAATGATAAAATATGACTCATCAACTTGAATTTTTTTAACTCGATCAATCAAATGCTCCCCTTAACTTGGATTACATGAATTTTCAAAATGAAAATATTACATGCATTTTGTAAAGCCCAAAATCTGCCCGGGGCCCGAAACTTGGAAGCCCAAAATCCAAACGCAGCATGCCTAGGGCGCGCCGCTCCAGCCTCTGCCCAACCCCTCGCACGCCTCTGCTCCGCGCCAGCCTCCACGATGCCCATACCGTCTGACACCCCACCACTGTCGGCCACGGTCACCTGCAAAGCCAAGAAGCAGGCGCAACAACAAAGAAAATAATGTAAAAAAGGAAAAATAATTCGGTTATAAAAACCGAAAATCTCACTACACCAGGGGGATTGGGTACTAAAAAGAGAAAAATCTTGTATTGGAAAAATACTGAAATACAAACAAAGAATCAAAAACAATTTTGAAGGTAATTTTCTTTGTGTTTTATTTATTTTATTTTTTTTCTTTACTTCTCTATTTTTGGTGCAAAAGAAAAGGCAAAAAGGAAAGGGCGAAACTTACCTGAATCGGAGTCGGCGGCGAAGCTTGAACGGCGGTGGCGTGGCGGTAGTTAGGGCTTTAAAGAAGGCCTAGCAGATCCCTCTTTCTTCCCTCTGTTGTTTTAAAACAAAAAAGAAAAAAAGGAAGATGAAGCAACTTTGCGTCTATTGCTGCTGCAGAGTAGGCTTTTAATTGGAGATGAAAAGGGTTTTAAACACTGATGGGTTATTTGCGTTTTAATCCTTCATTTTATCCCATCAGTTCAAAATCATTGCGGTTTGTTTTCAAATTTTGCCATGAAATGTCGAATTTGTTTTATTTTAATCCATTGCTGCGTGGAGTTTTGGACGGAGGGATTAATTTGACTTTCGGTCCTCCACTGTTAACTGCATGTTCCATTCGATCCATTGGTGTTTTGTTTATTTCAGATTTGCCCCTGAAACTTCAAATATTTTCAATTTAATCCATAATCTTTCATTTTAAGTTTTTAGTTTATTTTATTAATATAGTTATTATTATTATTATTACTATTATTTTTTTTTATACTTACATACATACACGCATGTGTACTTTATAATATATGTGTATATTTTTATTTCTAAATGTTTTAAATATATATATAGTGCGTATATATTTCATTACCATATTTTTTTATATATATAGTTTATATATATTATATACATTCATATGTACATACTTAATATTTACACGCATATATATACGCCTTTTATTATTATTTTTATATACATGAATATATTTATATTTGCATTTTAAATTTTTTATGTATATACGTACTTACATGTATCTCTTTTATTTTTCATAAATATGCATATATGTATTTATACATACTCTTATATTTTAAAAATTTATATTTTCTTATGATATTTCTATGGTTTATAATTCATGTGTACACACATGTTTTTTTATATTTTCATAATTTTGTACATATATATATATGTCTTTTATCTTTTCATAATTTTTTTTGGATCATTTTGTTCATTTATTTATTTGTTTATATGCTTGTTATTCATGTTTTAGTTTTATCTGTTTATTATTTGTTATTGTGCCTTTTTGATTGTTTTCTTCGTTTTATTATTTATTTATCTTATGTTTTGCTCGTGTTATTTTACTTACATTATCATCATTGTTGTCACATCGTATCTTTTCAATCGGATTGGCCAAAAATGAAATTTCAAAATAAAAGTAATATTCGATATTTAGATCTTCGAGAGAATCGAGCCCTAATGCATTGGGTTCCGACTTTCTTCGTTGAATTTAAATAATCGAGATTATTCTTTAAAAAAAATGATAAAAAGCTCGTTATCAAGAATTTAATATGTTGTGTCCTAACGCATTGGATGTGACACGTTGCTTTCTCGAGACAAGGATTTTTCGAAATAAATGCAATATTCAATGTTTAATATTTTGAGAAATTGTGCCCTAACGTATTGGGTTGCGATTTCTTTATTTGATTTAAACAATTGAATATTCTTTTAAACTTTATTACATGAATCTTTTCAAATTCGAGTTTTAAACGATATCGGGAATTCGAGACATTGTGTCCTAACTTACTGGATATGATTCTTTTTTCTCAGATAACGTGAAATATGTCCCTTTTCCTGAATTTTTTTTATGTTTTAATATAAGGATCGTATTTTTTAAAAAAAATTTTCAAAATTCTCAATTTTCGACATTAAGACACTAACTAATTAACTAGGTACCAATTTTGGGCGTATCGAGGGTGCTAATCCTTCCTCGTGCGTAACCGACTCCCGAACTCATTTTTCTGAATTTCGTAGACCAAAATCGTTGCTTTAATAAAATTAAATCATTTATTAAAAACAACCACTTTTTGAGGTGACCCGATCACACCTCATCAAAAAAAGGATTAGTGGCGACTCCCGTTTTCATTCTTTTTTTCAAAATCCAAGTCGACCCCGTTTCATCCAAAAAATGGTGTCAACAGCTTGGTGACTCCGCTGGGGAATATAAGAGAGTCAAGCCACGTGTTGATTATTTCTTGTCTTTTTGTTGAAAGTGGAAAATTCGATTTAAATTTACGATCCTCTCATTGCATCTCTTTTGTTTTGAGTTATATTTTTTTATCATGTTCTGTATTTTATTTTATACCTTTGCACATTGCATTGCATGACCGTTGGTCACACCTTTTAAGTGGGAGTGAGAAACTACGCCTTCGTGAGGTTTTCACCTCCGCATGGGATAGTGAATCGCTTCCGGGATACATCCGTACCTATGTCTTCGTGAGATTTTCATCTCCGCATGGCTATAGAGAAATGTATCCCCCTGAACCGAACTCGGTCCGCATGAGCCTACAATAGGTGAGGATCGAGGAATCTGCTGGTTCAGGTACCCTTACTTTAGAACCAAACCTCATGTAGTGAACCTTAGGAGCTCACCCTAGGTAGAACCACTTCGAACCCCTAGTATTCACCCAAATAGGTGTTCTATTTATTCTTGCTTGCTTTTGCTTTGTACTAACATGTTTTCTTTTTGTCATGATTGCATTGCATTTTCATCATAAAAAGATGTGTTGATTCACGTTCAATTGCTAAATAGAGAGCTTGTCATAAGAAAATGGGTTTCTTGATAAAGTGGATGACGATACGGTTGTCCTAATACGGTCCGAGAAGATATAAAAAAAGAAGGATGATAGTTCAGTAGAGGACTATACGACTTTGCCTCGTTGCCTGAAGACTCAAGATGACAAAGATTATTCGAGAACCGCTAAACTTTTTAAAGAGAAGCCAACGAGCATCACAAGGATGAGTGAGTAACGAGTCGCGGCCCAGATGAAGAAAAAAGAGATAGAAGGGATGTCCCTTTTGAAGAGTTCGGGACATTTATCTTAACGCTCGAATGAAGAAGAGGATCGAATGTCCCCGCCTATGACGGCAAAGCCGTATATATATCTGCTTTATGTAAATAGATTTGTTTTCTATTCCAGTTGTTCTAATAGAATTGAACCAAGAATCAACGTTTCTTTTGGCATTCATTTCATGCATTTGCATTACATTGCATCATATGCATTAGACTTTCACGAAGTGACCCTAACTAGGTAAAATTATTTCAGTTACCCTGGAAACCACCAAAAATCTAATCAAATATCACTACGGTACTCGTCGCCAAACTAAAGCAATGGATCAAAGGTTGGAAAGATTGGAACAGTTGCAACGAGAGATGCAAGATCAGATGCACGAACGACTGGAAAAAATCCAGCAAGACATGTTAGAATCCCAGAACACTGTGATGAACCAATTAAAGCAGTTATTGACTGGAAGGAATGACAAAGGAAAAGGCCCTTTAGTTGATGCTGGGGATGATCACGATGACCCTGCCTATCCTTCAGGTTTCACCCCA
Organism: Gossypium hirsutum; assembly: GCF_007990345.1. Classification (NCBI taxonomy): domain Eukaryota; kingdom Viridiplantae; phylum Streptophyta; class Magnoliopsida; order Malvales; family Malvaceae; genus Gossypium; species Gossypium hirsutum. The sequence goes on along the minus strand of NC_053426.1, from coordinate 2,141,780 downwards.
ACTAACATCCAAGCGCAACCAGAGGTGTACCCGCAGAGGGCACCTGTTACCATTAGATCCCAATACCAGGTCGGTGCCCCGGCATCGATGAACTTTCCAATAGGCTCGGGTTCTAATCCCGGTGATAATCCTACCAACCCCGTGTTTCTTGATCTCGATAACATGGCAGAGATGGAGAAAGCGAAAACGGACTTGTCAAAACAACTTGAGGACCGATGTAGATGGCTAGAGGAGAAATTTAGAGCCATGGAGAACACCGACTACCATTGTGGAGTCGACGCCAAGGACTTGAGTTTGGTACCTGATCTAGTACTCCCTCCCAAATTCAAAATGCCGGAGTTTGAAAAGTACAACGGGACTAGTTGTCCTGAAGCTCATGTAACTATGTTCTGTCGAAGAATGATAGGATACATCAACAATGATCAACTGTTGATCCACTGCTTCCAGGACAGTCTGATCGGGTCTGCAGCTAAGTGGTACAACCAGTTAAGCCGCGTCAACATCCATTCATGGAAGGACTTAGCACAGGCTTTCATAAAGCAGTACAACCATGTGACAGATATGACACCCGATAGAATCACATTGCAGAACATGGAAAAGAAGCAAAGTGAGAGCTTTAGGCAATATGCCCAAAGATGGAGAGAGGTCGCGACACAGGTCCAGCCACCTCTTTTAGAGAAAGAAACCACGATGCTTTTCATCAACACTCTGAAAGCACCGCTCATTAACCACATGTTAGGAAGTGCTACCATGAGCTTCTCAGATGTAGTGATGTCTGGTGAAATGATTGAAAATGCAATAAAAAGTGGGAAGATAGATGCGGAAGAAGGCATCAAGAGATCAACCCCAAAGAACAAAGACAATGAGGTGAACAACACGCGTACATATAGCAAGGGTTATTCAAAACCAATTACGGTGAATCAGCCAAGAAAAATGGTCGCTAACCAACAAGGCTCATTGAGACAAGAACCTAGAGTGAAACCAGGTACTGAGAAGCTCCAGTTCACGCCAATTCCGATGTCATATGAAGAGCTATACCAAAATTTATTCAATGCACATGTTGTTTCCCCTTCCTATTCAAAACCCCCACAACCTCCATATCCAAAGTGGTATGATGCGAACACACAATGTGACTACCATGCAGGAATTACGGGGCACTCAATAGAGAATTGCATCACCTTCAAAAAACTAGTTGAAAAACTCATCAACATGGGTACTGTCAAGTTGGGTGACTCATCTACTGCAGAAAATCTGCTACCCGATCATGATTGACAATAAGGTGAATATGATGTATGAAGAGATGTTGGGAAGTGTTCACATCAATGACATGCATGAAGACACAATTGAAGAAGGGACTTTGTTAGATATCGACCCTTATAAACTTGGAAGTGTTCTAAATAAATCAGACTGTAAAAGAAGTCTCTGTAGTATTTAGAACCTACTTAGAGTAATATTCAGAATAAACTTGTTGCTTTTAGCCTGAAGCAATATGAACTCTTTTTGTGAAATAGGCTCATGTCTGAACGTCGTTATTTTAATGAAATGCATCTTTGCGATCATTTTTGAGCTAATATTCTTTCATTCTTTATGAATAATTATTCTTAATCTTTCATTCTTTCTTCCAAATCATTCATTCATTCATAATTATACTGTACAGATAATTATTCTTAAATTCATACATTCTTTGTATATTCTTTTGCACCAACAACAGGTCCCTGAATATCAACGACATGAATGACACTGCTACAGACTCAGAATCTCCTTTTGAGCGAGACATGTGTTTAGAGGATTATCATGACTTCGAAAATGACATAGATTGTGGCCTATCTCCGTACTAATTGAGGAGGGTAGAACAAGGTGAAAACAGATTCCACCTTACGAAAAATCAATGGAGTCCATGTGGGGCATGAAGGTTGTTAGGTCGATCTCGCCAAAAAAGGTCTGGTGGTCATCAGTTTATCTTCACGGGAAGAAGCTGCTTCATATGCCAATGTCACGAAGTCGACAGCAAATTTTTTGAAAAATCACGAAAAGTCGAAAAAAATCATATTTGACAATGCACTAAATTTGAACAAGAGCAAAATATAAGAAGTTTGCAGTCTGTTCAAGATTAACACCATATCGCCAAAAAAAAAACTCTCTCAGGGCAACGCCCTCTTTTTGGGCTTATCGCGGTTTCACCTATTGAGGTCGAGATTTCCTTCTCTTTGAGTTTTTGGATCCAATCCTGGTTGGAGAGGAATGTTCAAAATATCTATCATGGTCAAATGTACCAAAAGCAAATGGTATGAGTTTACCAAAACAAGGTTTGCTCCAGAGAATTCCACAAGGGGGACCCGATATTAAAGAAGATCCTTCCCATACAAAGGGGACTTCAGAAGAAAGTGGATGCCAAGCCAGAAGGACCTTATGTAGAAGGCTTTATCTGGGAGAGTGTCGGTATTGACCAAGATAGATGGCAAGAACTTGCCTAATCTTGAGAATTTTGATTCAAGGAACAAATACTTCACTTAAAAAAAAGAAAATTAATGAAAAAGAAGAAAAGAAAAATGAGTGGAAAAGGAGAGGCCAAGGTGAAAACCCGCAAAGGGCGCATTGAGACCAAAGGGGCTTGAGTTGAAAACCCAAAAAAGGGCGACTCAAATTTTGGATCAAATTGGGGCATGAGGCGATCAGAGCAGCTCAAATTTTGATCAAATCGGGGCATGTAATGATCTTGCTATACCTGATTCAACAGGAAATGGTAGGTAGCATCTTGGGGAATCGACAAAGTCTTGTAGATCTCCTAAACACATGTCAAACACAGAATGGTCTTTCAAAGAGTTGGTACAGAGAAGTTCAAGCTACGATATCTGGGGCATCTTGTCCTCATACTATTTTTTTTCTTGGAATACTTCATTCTTTTTCAGGATACGTGTTCCCAATTAATTCCCCTTTTATTCTTGCTATCCTTGATAGTTTATTCATTTTGAGCTATGCTCTCAAATCAATTCTATTTTATCTATCGTTATGATCTTTTGCAAGCATGTTGCATTGGAATAATGATTAATGGACTAATAAAACTTTCACGAAAGAAGTTTTGCATATTACTCTGAAAAGTTTCTAAATAATATAAGAGCCTGAAGCAGGACAATTGTTTAGAACACTCCAAATTTAAAGGTTGGAAATTTGGGAAGGAATAGTCTAAATTTAGACTTTCTCTTTGGATTTTTGTTGTCAAATGCGTTGATTGACAAGACGCCATGTTGGTGACAAAGCTTGAATAAACAAGAAAGTGATGATCTTCAGGCAATAAGAAGAGGTTACCTCGGGAAGGAGAACCCTCGTTTGCGCATGAGTCTTTGGTACGACACCTTGGGAATGATATAAGGAACCAGGAGGATTTAAATCTTATACCCTTGAATGGCGATAGGAGAAGATTGAAAAAAGCCATATCTTTCTACCCTTGGGTTACAGTAGGAGATTGATAGTACAAATTTTATGTCACAATGGATTGAACTACGATGTTCACAGTGGGGGGCAATCAGATTACGTGTTTCTTTGGAAATGCCGGCTGGTCAAGAAGGCGTTGCGACACGTTAGTGATAAAGCCTTAATAAGCTTTTAAGCGATGATAACCTAAGCATTAAGGAATCATTTTCATGACATTCTGCATTCATTCAAATGTCATTCACGCACATCTAGTTAGGAACATTTGATCCATTCTGATCATGCCATCCTAATCATTAGGCATAATTAGGTTCATTATACAGGTCATGTTCCCTAGAGAACAGATCAGTAAAAATCAAAGACAAACCTTGCCTCTCTCGTTTGTAGCAGAGCAGATTGAAGATTGCAGATCTTGCCTTCCTGTATTTGGTAGTGAAGCAGATCAAAGATGGCAGATTTTACCTCCATGTGACTACAGTGGAGTACATTGAAGCCGATAACTCTATCTCCCTGTATTTGGCAGTGGAATAGATTGAAGATCGAAGATGGAAGATTTTACCTCCCTGACTACAGTGGAGTACATTGAAGTCGATAACTCTATCTCCCTGTATTTGGCAGTAGAATAGATTGAAGATCAAAGATGGCAGATTTTACCTCCCTAACTACAGTGGAGTACATTGAAGCCAATAACTCTATCTCCCTGTATTTGGCAGTGGAATAGATTGAAGATTGCAGATCTTGCCTTCCTGTATTTGGCAGCGAAGCAGATCAAAGATGGCAGATTTTACCTCCCTGACCACAGTGGAGTACATTGAAGCCGATAACTCTATCTCCCTGTATTCGGCAATGGAATAGATTGAAGATTGCAGATCTTGCCTTCCTGTATTTGGCAGCGAAGCAGATCAAAGATGGCAGATTTTACCTCCCTGACCACAGTGGAGTACATTGAAGCCGATAACTCTATCTCCCTGTATTCGGCAGTGGAATAGATTGAAGATTGCAGATCTTGCCTTCCTGTATTTGGCAGCGAAGCAGATCAAAGATGGCAGATTTTACCTCCCTGACCACAGTGGAGTACATTGAAGCCGATAACTCTATCTCCCTGTATTCGGCAGTGGAATAGATTGAAGATTGCAGATCTTGCCTTCCTGTATTTGGCAGCGAAGCAGATCAAAGATGGCAGATTTTACCTCCCTGACCACAGTGGAGTACATTGAAGCCGATAACTCTATCTCCCTGTATTTGGCAGTGGAATAGATTGAAGATTGCAGATCTTGCCTTCCTGTATTTGGCAGCGAAGCAGATCAAAGATGGCAGATTTTACCTCCCTGACCACAGTGGAGTACATTGAAGCCGATAACTCTATCTCCCTGTATTCGGCAGTGGAATAGATTGAAGATTGCAGATCTTGCCTTCCTGTATTTGGCAGCGAAGCAGATCAAAGATGGCAGATTTTACCTCCCTGACCACAGTGGAGTACATTGAAGCCGATAACTCTATCTCCCTGTATTTGGCAGTGGAATAGATTGAATATTGCAGATCTTGCCTTCCTGTATTTGGCAGCAAAGCAGGTTGAAGACGGCGGATTTTACCTCCCTGATTACAGTAGAGTACATTGAAGCTGATAGTTCTATCTCCCGGGGCAAGAAGTAGATCGAAGATAGCAGGTCCTATCTTCCTATATTGATAGGAAGTGGATCCAAGATACAGATCTTGTCTTCCCATACTGGTGGTGAAGTAGATCGAAGAAAGCAGATCTTATCCCTGTATTTGACAGTGGAATAGATTGAGGATTGCAAATCTTGCCTTCCTGTATTTGGCAGCGAAGCAGATCGACGATGGCGGATTTTACCTCCCTGACTACAGTGGAGTACATTGAAGCCGATAACTCTACCTCCCTGCATTCAACAGTGGAATAGAGTGAAGAGCACAAATCGTATCTCCCTAAGCAGTAATGGAGCAGATCACATTCAGTCTTATATCCCTAAGCAGTAGTGGAGCAGACGAAGAAAACAACAAATCTCATCTCCATGGAGTTGCAGCAAAATAGATTTAAGTCATTGTTTCTCTGGAGCGCAGTGAAGTAGATTGAAGCAACGAGACACAGCAGAACAGAACGAGGCTACTTGAAGAAGAAAAACACCAAAAAAAGCCAAAGCTCGGCAAGCCCGGGCAAATTTGGTCTTTCTTGGTCTTTGCTCTGTTTTCGTTACACGACAACGAGCAAAGAGGGGCAGCTGTAAAGCCCAAAATCTGCCCGGGGCCCGAAACTCGGAAGCCCAAAATCCAAACGCAGCATGCCTAGGGCGCGCCGCTCCAGCCTCTGCCCAACCCCTCGCACGCCTCTGCTCCGCGCCAGCCTCCACGACGCCCATACCGTCTGACACCCCACCACTGTCGGCCACGGTCACCTGCAAAGCCAAGAAGCAGGCGCAACAACAAAGAAAATAATGTAAAAAAGGAAAAATAATTCGGTTATAAAAACCGAAAATCTCACTACACCAGGGGGATTGGGTACTAAAAAGAGAAAAATCTTGTATTGGAAAAATACTGAAATACAAACAAAGAATCAAAAACAATTTTTGAAGGTAATTTTCTTTGTGTTTTATTTATTTTATTTTTTTTTCTTTGCTTCTCTGTTTTTGGTGCAAAAGAAAAGGCAAAAAGGAAAGGGCGAAACTTACCTGAATCGGAGTCGGCGGTGAAGCTTGAACGGCAGTGGCGTGGCGGTAGTTAGGGCTTTAAAGAAGGCCTAGCAGATCCCTCTTTCTTCCCTCTGTTGTTTTAAAACAAAAAAGAAAAAAAGGAAGATGAAGCAACTTTGCGTCTATTGCTGCTGCAGAGTAGGCTTTTAATTGGAGATGAAAAGGGTTTTAAACACTGATGGGTTATTTGCGTTTTAATCCTTCATTTTATCCCATCAGTTCAAAATCATTGCGGTTTGTTTTCAAATTTTGCCATGAAATGTCGAATTTGTTTTATTTTAATCCATTGCTGCGTGGAGTTTTGGACGGAGGGATTAATTTGACTTTCGGTCCTCCACTGTTAACTGCATGTTCCATTCGATCCATTGGTGTTTTGTTTATTTCAGATTTGCCCCTGAAACTTCAATTATTTTCAATTTAATCCATAATCTTTCATTTTAAGTTTTTAGTTTATTTTATTAATATAGTTATTATTATTATTATTATTACTATTATTATTTTTTTTATACTTACATACATACACGCATGTGTACTTTATAATATATGTGTATATTTTTATTTCTAAATGTTTTAAATATATATATAGTGCGTATATATTTCATTACCATATTTTTTTTATATATATAGTTTATATATATTATATACATTCATATGTACATACTTAATATTTACACGCATATATATACGCCTTTTATTATTATTTTTATATACATGAATATATTTATATTTGCATTTTAAATTTTTTATGTATATACGTACTTACATGTATCTCTTTTATTTTTCATAAATATGCATATATGTATTTATACATACTCTTATATTTTAAAAATTTATATTTTCTTATGATATTTCTATGGTTTATAATTCATGTGTACACACATATGCTTTTTTATATTTTCATAATTTTGTACATATATATATATATGTCTTTTATCTTTTCATAATTTTTTTTTGGATCATTTTGTTCATTTATTTATTTGTTTATATGCCTGTTATTCATGTTTTAGTTTTTATCTGTTTATTATTTGTTATTGTGCCTTTTTGATTGTTTTCTTCGTTTTATTATTTATTTATCTTATGTTTTGCTCGTGTTATTTTACTTACATTATCATCATTGTTGTCACATCGTATCTTTTCAATCGGATTGGCCAAAAATGAAATTTCAAAATAAAAGTAATATTCGATATTTAGATCTTCGAGAGAATCGAGCCCTAATGCATTGGGTTCCGACTTTCTTCGTTGAATTTAAATAATCGAGATTACTCTTTAAAAAAAATGATAAAAAGCTCGTTATCAAGAATTTAATATGTTGTGTCCTAACGCATTGGATGTGACACGTTGCTTTCTCGAGACAAGGATTTTTCGAAATAAATGCAATATTCAATGTTTAATATTTTGAGAAATTGTGCCCTAACGTATTGGGTTGCGATTTCTTTATTTGATTTAAACAATTGAATATTCTTTTAAACTTTATTACATGAATCTTTTCAAATTCGAGTTTTAAACGATATCGGGAATTCGAGACATTGTGTCCTAACTTACTGGATATGATTCTTTTTTCTCAGATAACGTGAAATATGTCCCTTTTCCTGAATTTTTTTTTATGTTTTAATATAAGGATCGTATTTTTTTAAAAAAAATTTCAAAATTCTCAATTTTCGACATTAAGACACTAACTAATTAACTAGGTACCAATTTTGGGCGTATCGAGGGTGCTAATCCTTCCTCGTGCGTAATCGACTCCCGAACTCATTTTTCTGAATTTCGTAGACCAAAATCGTTGCTTTAATAAAATTAAATCATTTATTAAAAACAACCACTTTTTGAGGTGACCCGATCACACCTCATCAAAAAAAGGATTGGTGGCGACTCCCGTTTTCATTCTTTTTTTCAAAATCCAAGTCGACCCCGTTTCATCCAAAAAATGGTGTCAACACATTTATTAGAAGACTTTGGAACAACTTAGAAAAATCAATCATATAAATTTTAATATTTTAAAATATCTTTTGATTTTATTATATATATATTTACAAAGTGTATGATTTTTTTTCTTTATATATTTTTAAAATTTAGTGATCGAATTGGTGAGAGTTTGACATTTTCTTCTAATTTATTTTTCAATTCACATTAAGGATATTCTATTTTCAAGAAAAAATAACGTTCAATTTCTATTTTATTAAAAGGAGTATTGAAATAAATTACATAAAAAGGTTTCAAAAGATAATTTCTTTTAAGCTTTTTAAATTTCAATTATTAAAAGTATAATTTGAACTTGTAAAATGAAATGATTTGCAATAAAATATAACCTTTGACTTAAAAATAATTATGTACTAGAGTAGTAGCATTTGGCTGGCCTCCCCTATTTTATATCTTCCCAACTACTTCCATCTTTAACATAATTTAAATCAACAATTAGAAATAATGTCCTGTTGGAATTAGCCTGGAAATTCTAAACCAACTACCCCAACATTCCTATTGATTATTACAACAAATATTTATACTTTAGTTAAATTCAATTACATCTCTAATTAGATTTTTTAAGATATATTAACTCTCGACTAAGTATGAGAGGCAAAATCCCATTGAAAAATAATACTTTAATATTAACATACGAACGTTTTAAAATTTTTATTGAAAGAGTCGGTGTTATAATTCTAATCCCTAATTAAAGAAAAATATAGGGACTGGGGGAGGCCTAACCAATAAAATGATCAAAAAAGGTGTGAACAGAAAGGATAGGGTAGTCAATATTTGAAAGTTCAATCCATTTATTGTTCTTAATTAATTCTATGCATATTTTTCTTTCTGTTTTTTTTCCATTATAATGCAACCAGAAACTGACAAATACACAACAATGCTTCTATATATGCGTAAGCTGAAAAGAATGTTGAACGTTTCCATTGCTTCGTCGATCACGGCTCTGTGCTAAATCATCGAGTTAACGCGTGAGACGATTTTGACTCATACTATACCTTGATTTGTGGGGAAACTAAATAAGGAATTCTTTGATGCAATTTCTACTTCTCTTGGTGTATTGGTTATAGATGTTTATTTTACGGTTTATATTATGAGTTCGAATTGTAAGAATTATCTGTTAATAATATGTGCATAATAAATATATTATTATATGTATAATATTGTCTTGTTATTATTTTTTTACATATTATTGATCATGAGAAAATTAGTTAATGGACTTAACTGTTTCATTTATGTCAAAATTAAAATTTCGAAATTTAAAAAATATGAATAACTTCGTTAGAGATCAATATAGACCAAATCTACAACTTTACATATAGTGTAATATTAATAATAAAATTTTATGATAAAAAATTTTTAATTTGAAAAAAATGCAGAAACTAAAATGGATGAATTTAAAAAATACAAAAATTAGATTTGATGAAATTAAAAATCCAAACTTTTAAAAATTGAACCGAAAGGAATGTCTTCGTTATCCGAAGGCATGCAGGAGTCAAGAGAACAAGTCTTAATGTAAAATTAATCCAATCTTAAATCAATGGCCTTATTCGCAATGAGCAACTTAATCGCTTTCTTAATTACCTACCCATTAACAAAAAAATTAGTATTATATTCTTTCCAAAAAAAAAAGAAATTAATATTATATTAACTATTTTTGTCATATTAACTATAAGTTAAACCAATCAAATTAATCCACGTTCGCTTACTTTATTTCTAGTCAATGACAATTAGCAAACGATACAAATAAGTTAAAAGGCAAACTAAAAATCTCACACCCATCTGTGAAATTAAAAAATTAAAAACTTGTTACATTTAAATTAAAAAAAGAATTATATATTAATAGTAATACGGATTTATTAGATTATTTTATCGAAAATTAATTAATTTAAAAAGTTAAATTAATTAATTAATTAATTTTAGTAATACAGATTCAATATCTACTTTACGTTCTATAATATATTTTGACCATTCTGATTAATCTTGAATATAGTTACGGACCATACTACATTAAGTTGAGTCCATATAGAATTGACTTTGATTATAATAGAATTTTTTAACCCTTAAATAAATGTAATTAAAATTTCTCTTGTATTATTCGTTTCATCATTAATGAATTTTTTCTTCCTATATATCCATGGTTTTTTCTCGAAATAATTTCCGTGTAAAACTTAATAAAACTATAACTTTTGCCAATTTTATGGAATCTAAATAATATGGGAAAATGTCGTATGATTAATTGACTTGAATTCCCAAAAGAATTACTAGAAGCTTACAAAATTAAATAAAAAAAATAGGATAGAGGCCACGTTTTGCTTTTTCTTCACAGGTTTTTTCTTTCTAATTGGTGAATTTCGTCTAGAACCCAGTCAACGTCAATGATAGAAATCAAAACGAACAAGTAAATAAATATCTTATTTTCTTTTTCTAATTTTCATCTTTTGGTTTTATCACAAATAAATTAATTAGTGAATAAAAATAAAAAGAAAAGTAGCCGAAAACATTGATCTAACAAATGAAAGTAGACCACAATAATATAGTTTATGTTTTTTTCTTGCAATTCAATCTATTGTTTGTTGTTCTTCGTGTTGACAATTTAATTTATATAATGTTTGAAGTTTCTATTTTTTTGTTCTAGAATTCTTATGATTTGGGGTTTAGTTTAATTTTTTAAATAATTTTATAAAAATTATTAGTATTCTGGATGTTATCTTTATTATACACTGTCGATAAAATATGATGATTTAATTCATGCTGTTATTGTTGCAACAATTTGAAAGTTGTGTGTTTGAATATGATTAAACACGAAATACTCTATAATTTTATTTTATAATATAAGTGACATTGATTCAATTAATGAAATCATTTGAATAATTTTTTTTAAAAATAATACAATTTATTTTATAAAGTGAGGATATTTCTTTCTTTTCGAAACTAGATTGATATCTAATTAATCCGTAATACTAATTTAGTCAGAAAATTAAATTAAATTCCTGATTGGTAAAGGTTTTTCTCTTGTAGTATGAAAATAAAAATACAAAATGAAGTGGAATACAAAAGGCCCATTTATGCTCTATGTGGAGAATAATGGTCCAAATGAGAGCTAAAAATCCATCAGATGGGCCATTGTTCCAGCCATAATCCAACAATGCACGGCCCATTATTCTAGTCAAATAGTAAAGGATTGGTTTAATAACATATAGTACCTGAACTTGGTATTTTTTTTTTCTAATTTGGCACTTAAATATTTTTTGGGTTCAATTTGGCACCTAAACTTGTTAAATATTACACAAATTATTCCAAAACCCTAATGATGTTAGAAAATTCATGTTATGCTAAAAAATATCATCAGTATTAAAGGAAATTCACGTTAAAAATTTATGCATTGAATTATGCTTAATGAATTAATATTAAATAAGAAAACAAGAGTTTTAAAACCCCAAAACAAAAAAAAAATCATTATTTTAAATTAATAAAATTAAATAAATAAATTAAACAAAAAGTAATTAAATATTTAAAGTACAAGAAAGAAATATCATGTCATCTCATGGTGATTAATGTTCGCTAGCTATTAATTTGTTTTCGTTTGTTTTCTAAGAGTTTCCGCAATCTATTTATTTTTGAAAAAAGTTAGTATTTACTAATGTCTTTCTCTTTTTATTATATTTCTATGAATTGAGAAGAAAAAATGAAAATACCCAAAAAAAATATTCATTTCCTCCTTTCCTTTTTTCGTTTTTCTAATTTTTCTTCTGACTCGTTTATGGATGAAACTACCCAAAGAAATGACATTTCTTATGTAATCCCATTGACGTAAGTTTTTGTAGTCGAAAAACCTTCTTCCATGATTGTTATTGGACCAATACGTTCTTACCTCAGCTAGAGATCCACAATAGTATACTTGAATGACATTAGTTCCATCCAAATTTCTTTTTTCTTCTTGATTTTGAGTTAACTTGAAACAAATGAAGAAGCTTTAGCTTAGTAAAACATTTAGGGTTGTAATATTAAATAGAAATAAAAGGGTTTAAACAATATACACATAACATAAAATTTTTATTCTTAAGTGAAAAATATGTGAACATCTACAAAATTAACTAGAAATTCATGTGAAAAAAAATTCACATAAACCTTCTATTAAAGATTTAACAAAAGTGTGATTAAACGATCCAACATTAATAATATTAATAATGAAATTAAAATTTTTTATAGTGAAACAATCAAAATAAAGACAAATTAATAATTGAATTAAGTTTCGCTTTTGAAATTAAGACTATAATTTAATAATGGCTAATGCAATAAAAAATTTTAAAAAAAAGGGTGTCCACCAAATCTAGTTATGAAGATGAGAGTGGTTAAAAGAAGTTTGAAAACTGAAAAGCCATTGCGAATGAGATACTAATGGCATCCCTTTAATGGAAAGGCAGGCCACCGAATCCCATTATGATTTTACCTAAATTTTCACCTCAGTTAACGCCGTTCCTTTTCTTCCTTTGTTTCTCCTTTTCCATGCAAATCTTCAACCTCAAAAAGTTGAAAGACCTCTTTTCTCCTCTCCCTTAAGCTTATCTCTTTCTTTTTTAGTTTACGAGGTTAAATTATTTTAGTAGTGGTTATACTTTGTGAAAGTTATAGATTTAATTCTTATACTTCTCGAATTTAAAATTTTTTGTATTTCTAGACTCAAACAGTTACAGTTAAATTTGTTCGGTTAAATTCAATTATTAGTCATGTATTATGTGTATTGTTGTTGTTAGAATCAAGTGACCCGGATTCTTATTTAAATAAAATACAATGGAAAATAAAATAAAAGTAAAATTCATATAGAACTAGACTTCTTTTATTTTATTTTAGAATAAGGTTTTTTAAACCTTATTAAACTTCATCTATTTTATATTTATTAGGATAAGGTGTTTCAATCCTACTAGAATATGGCTTTACAAGCCTATAAATAGACATAGTCTATTCCTCTTGTATTGATTCAAATTTTCGACATAGTGAATTTTCTTCTCCTCTACCCGTGGTTTTTTCCCGAAAGAGTTTTCACGTAAAATTTGTGTGTTCTTTATTTATTTTATTTTTCACAAATTGGTATCAGAGCTTTTGAGTTGTTCATCTCAATCACAGTAATGGCGTCTTTGAAGTATGAAATTTCGCTGTTGGATCACAACATCAGATTTGCATTGTGGCAGATTAAGATGCAAGCAGTTCTTGCGCAGATGGATCTGGAGAATGCCCTACTAGGGATAGATAAGATGCCTTCGACATTAACAGATAAAGAGAATAAGCGTAAAGATCGAAAGGCGTTAACACAATTACATCTGCATTTGTCCAACGAAATTTTGCAGGATGTGATGAAAGAGAAAACTGCCGCTGCATTATGGAAGAGGCTAGAACAAATATGTATGTCGAAAACTCTAACAAGCAAGTTGCATATGAAGCAGCGTCTTTATGCTCATCGTTTGGAAGAATGTGCGTCTGTACACGAACACTTAACAATGTTTAAAGAAATTTTCTCAAACTTGGAGGCCATGGAGGTTTAGTATGATAAGGAAGATCTAGGGTTGATTCTACTTTGTTCGTTGCCCCCGTCTTATTCAACCTTTAGAGACACGATTTTATATAGCCGCGAGTCTCTCACAGTTGATGAGGTTTATGATTTTTTAACCTCGTATGATAAGATGAAACATCTTGTAGTTAAACCCGACTCTCAGGGAGAGGGTCTCATTGTTCGTGGGAGACAAGATCGAAATGCTGATGATGATCATGGTAGGACACAGGAACGGAATCCTCGTGGTAAATCTAAGGGTAGATCGAAGTCTTCAAATAGAGGTAAAACTTGTAACTTCTGCAAGAAGAAAGGGCACATTAAATCTGAGTGCTATAAGCTACAAAATAATATTAAAAGGGAGGCTGCGAATCAAAAGGGAAAACAACCAGAAAATTTCGGTGAAACTGATGTTGTAGAAAACTACAGCGATGGTGAACTTCTCGTCGTTTCTGTCAATGATTCTAAAGTAAGTGAGGAGTGGATACTTGATTCAGGTTGCACCTTCCACATGAGTCCCAATCGGGATTGGTTTACAACTTATGAAACAATGTCTGAAGGTGTTGTTTTGATGAGAAATAATGCCTCGTGTAATATCGCAGGTGTTGGAACAATTAAAGTTAAGATTTTTGATGGAGTTGTCAGAACACTTAGTGACGTACGACATGTTCCAGAATTGAAAAGAAACTTAATTTCGTTGAGTACTCTTGATTCAAAATGGTACAGATACACAGCTGAAAGTGGGGCTTTAAAGATTTCTAAAGGGTCCCTTGTTGTGATGAAAGGGCAGAGAAAAATTGCCAAGTTATATGTTTTGCAGGGTTCTACTGTTACTGGTGATGCAGCTGTCACTTCTTCTTCCTTGTCAGATGATGATATTACTAAAATTTGGCATATGCGTGAGAATGGCATGGCAGAATTGAGCAAAAGAGGACTTCTTGATGGGCAAGGAATTTGCAAACTGAATTTCTGTGAACACTGTGTTTTTGGGAAGAAAAAGAGAGTTCGATTCACTAGAGGAATCCATAACACGAAGGGAACGTTGGAGTATATTCATTCTGATCTGTGGGGGCTATCCAGAGTGCCTTCGAGAGGTGGAGCTAATTATATGCTAACCTTTATTGATGATTTTTCCAGAAAAGTTTGGGCATTCCTCCTAAAGCAGAAAAGCGATATATTTTCCGCATTTAAGTCTTGAAAAATTATGATTGAAAAACAGACGAGAAAACAGATAAAATACCTCCGTACAGACAATGGCTTAGAGTTCTGTTCTGATGAGTTTAATAGATTGTGCAAGTCAGAAGGGATCATGAGACACTTGACAGTTCGTCATACTCCACAGCAAAATGGTGTTGCAGAACGAATGAACAGAACGATCATGGAGAAGGTTCGATGTATGTTGTCAAAGGCCAACTTACTGAAGTCATTTTGGGCAGAAGCAGCCTCTACTACATTTTTTTTATCAACCGATCGCCATCCGTTGCCATTGAGAAAAAGACTCCACAAGAGGTATGGTCTAGTAATCCTGCTAATTATTCTAATTTAAAGATTTTTAGGTGTCCTGCGTATGCTCATGTTGATAATGGAAAATTGGAACCGAGATCTATTAAATGCGTTTTTCTTTGTTATAAAGATGGTGTAAAAGGGTATAAGTTATGGTGTCCTCAAAATAGAAAAGTTGTGATTAGCAGAGATGTTGTTTTTGATGAAACTGCTATGCTACCTAATTTATCTCTTAAAGACTCTTCCAATAAAGAAAACCAAAAGCAGGTGGAGCATCAGATTCACACAAAGTCAACTCCTCAAGCCATAACAAAAATTGAGAATAGAGTTGCTTCTTCCCCACAATACTTTATCGCCAAAAACAGAACTAGAAGAGAAATTAAACCTCCAAAGAAGTATGCCGAAGCTGATTTAGTTGCTTATGCTTTAAATGTGGCTGAAGATATAGATGCGAATCAAGAGCCATCTAATTATTCTGAGGCGGTTAGCTGTGAAGACTCAGAAAAGTGGATGTTTGCTATGCAAGAAGAGATGGAATCACTCCACAAAAATAGAACATGGGACCTTGTGAAACTTCCTAAAGGTAAAAAGGTTGTTCGCTGTAAATGGGTGTTTAAAAAGAAAGAAAGGACTCCAGGAGTTAAAGAACCCAGATATAAAGCAAGGCTTATTGCAAAGTGTTATAGTCAAATTCCAGGAGTGGACTTCACAGATGTGTTCTCTCCAATTGTTAAGCATAGTTCGATTCGAGCTTTGCTTGGTATTGTGGCCATGCATGATTTGGAGCTTGAGCAGTTAGATGTAAAAACTGCATTTCTGCATGGAGAACTTGAGGAGGATATTTACATGGAACAACCAGAGGGTTTTATAGTCTCAGAAAAAGAGGACTATGTTTGCTTGCTGAGAAAGTCCCTTTACGGTTTGAAACAGTCACCAAGACAGTGGTACAAGAGGTTTGATTTCTTTATGACTTCTCATGATTTCAAAAGAAGTAGTTTAGACAGTTGTGTTTACTTTAAGAAAAATAGTGACGGTTCTTTTGTGTATCTACTTTTTTATGTTGATGACATGTTGATAGCAGCAAAAGATAAAGGAGAGATAAGAAAGGTCAAAGCCCAACTAAGTGAAGAATTTGAGATGAAAGATTTAGGACCAGCAAAGAAGATACTTGGTATGGAGATTCTTAGAGATAGAAAAGCAAGTAAATTGTACCTAAGTCAGAAGGGGTACATTGAAAAAGTTCTTTGTAGGTTCAATATGCAGAGTGCTAAGCCTATTAGTACTCCTTTAGCAGCCCATTTCAGACTTTCATTGGCTTTGTCTCCACAATCAGATTATGAGATTGAGTACATGTCACATGTTCCATACTCTAGTGCAGTGGGATCTCTCATGTATGCTATGGTTTGCTCAGGTCCAGATTTATCATATGCAGTCAGTGCAGTTAGCAGATACATGGCAAATCCCGGTAAAGAACATTGGAAAGCAGTTCAGTGGATTTTAAGATACTTACGAGGCACTACTGATGTTTGCTTACAATTTGGAAGAACTAAAGATGGAGTCATAGGGTATGTTAATGCTGATTTTGCTGGAGACCTTGATAGAAGAAGATCTCTCACAGGTTACGTCTTTACAATCGGATGTTGTGCAATTAGTTGGAAAGCCACTTTGCAAACTACAGTCGCTTTGTCTACTACTGAAGCTGAGTACATGGCAATTACTGAGGCTTGTAAAGAAGCTATTTGGTTGAAAGGACTATTTAGTGAACTCAATGAAGACCTTCAAATCAGTACAGTATTTTGTGACAGTCAGAGTGCCATCTTCCTTACAAAAGATCAAATGTTTCATGAGAGAACAAAACATATTGATGTTCGGTATCATTTTGTTCGTGATATTATTACTCGTGGTGATATTGTTGTGAGCAAAATTAGTACTCATGAAAATCTTGCAGATATGATGACTAAGGCACTTCGTATAACTAAGTTTGAGCATTGCTTAGACTTGGTTGATGTTCATTGTTGAAGTTAAACCCTTAAGGGGTTTTATGGAAGAGGTGGAGAACTTGTTCGCGATAAAGAACTTGTTTATTGAGAATTTGTGTCAAGGTGGAGATTGTTAGAATTAAGTGACCCGAATTCTTATTTCAATGAAATACGATGGAAAATAAAATAAAAGTAAAATCCATATAGAACTAGACTTCTTTTATTATATTTTAGAATAAGGTTTTTTAAACCTTATTAAACTCCATCTATTTTATATTTATTAGGATAAGGTGTTTCAATCCTACTAGAATATGGCTTTACAAGATAGTCTATTCCTCTTGTATTGATTCAAGTTTTCGACATAGTGAATTTTCTTCTACTCTTCCCGTGGTTTTTTCTCGAAAGGGTTTCCACGTAAAATTTGTGTGTTATTTATTTTATTTTATTTTATTTTTCACTGTTGTAGATTTAATCTATATTCTTTAATTAGATCATTCTAAGTCCTTATACTTTTTAAATTCTGAAATTTTAGTCTTGATGCAAATGACAATCATTAATTTAATTAAATTTTTAGTGAGTAATATGTGGAAATAATAAGTTGATATGTCATCAAATATATGATAATATGTTTGCCACATTAAGTTTTGGAAATATGAGAACTTAATATCGTTTGGTGAGAATTAAAATTTTAAAGTTCGAAAAATCCAAGAACTAAAAATAACCGATTTAAAATATAAAGACTAAATTCACAACTCTCATAAAATATAAAGACTAAAAGGTATTTACCTGACATTTGCAAGCTCAATCTCTTGGTTGACTAAAGAAAATCTTTACGACTGAGATCTGCAAGAAAACTAGTCTTTAGATTAAAAATCGAAATGATTGATGTTAACTTAAAATAATATGAAACTAAACTCGAAAAAAATTAAATTAAAAATCATTTAAACTTTAAATTTAAATTCATCTAATTTACATATCTATTTGCAAATGTGATTGTACAAACTTTTAAAAATATATATAAAAATAAGTATTTAGAATAAAAAATTTCATGAAAGGCATGCATGAAAGATTACAAGTCCCTACATAGCAATGTGCAATCATGTGAGAGAGTGAAGTGCAAACAAAAAAAAAAGTTGATGGAATAATATAGGGCCATACCAATTTATCAAGTGTATGCCTATTCTTTTAACCTAGCTATTAATCTTCTTTATTCCTTACTAATGCACTGTAATCTCAAGTGTTTTTTTCTCCTTAATCTAGACCTTATATTAATTTAATATGTACTCAACATCTTTTTATTATTAATAAAAATTTTAATAGATTTTATTCATAAGTTTCGTCAAACCAGATTCAAAGTAAAAAAAGTTGATCAAAGTTTATTGTGATTTATAGGTTTTGAAAATTTTGATTGTTTTTATATAAGAATAAGTCTCAAAACTATACATGAATATTTGTTAAATGTTGAATACTGTACATGAACTTTGATTTTGAATAATTTTATATATAAAATTTTGTTTACTTCAATTTTCTTAAATCACTAGTACAATTATCAATATAATACTCATTAAACCAATCAAAATTCATGTATAATTTTGATATTTTTCACTTTTTATATATTACTAATTAAGTAAACCCAATTCAATTGTCATCCAACCCTGCTTGTCCCATGCATTAATTTGCATAGTTTATTTATTAACCTACTTATGGATTATTAATTCTTTTCCAATTTTAATTTCTTCCATTCTCAAATCGATGATAAACGTTGAATTCGTAGCACTAAAAACTATTTCGGGTTTCAAATGATTGAAGTCACTTCTTTGGAACATGATAAAACTTCAAAGCTTCACAGCTATGGCCAGATGGGTTGCATAAACCGTTCCCACAACCTACAATTATTTGAACATGAAAATTTGAGTTTTTAAAATTCAGTAGGGACACAACCCCCCTCTAACACTCTAATACAGTAACTCAACTGCTCCGAGGCATAGTTTTAAAAATCGAATCCATTATACAGTTAAAGTTTCAATAAATTATGAAATCGATTCAATCGATTTTCATTTTGATTCAACTGATTTCAAGTTGTTTGTTTAAAAACTAAGCCAACTCTTTTGTTTAAACCGATTTCTAATTCGATTGACTACTTCGATCGGGTTCAACAATTAGACTCTAGGTTGATATTTTACCATATCAATATGGATAACTCCAATCAAAACCTCTTGAATAGTTTGAATTTTGAAATATAAATTTCAGTTATAATGCAAGAAGGAAAGAAAATTGTAGATAAGGAATCTGTAAAGTTATAGTGAAACCAGCATGGACATAATTTTGATGTGCATGCTTTTGGAAACACATTATCACTCAGATTCTCCTGCCCCCATCTCTACCTTTCCTCGACCTCTGCTTTTTGTAGATGCATTAGTTTATTTTATACTCATATGCATATGCAAATACACTCAATTTAATTTGGAGATGATGTCCGAACTTGGCTCAATCGTAAAATCAAGAGCCTGGAAATTTTGAGGTCTCAGATTTAAGATCAGCTAATTAATTTGAAATGAGTTAAATATTTAGTTCAAATCGTGTAATGCTTGTTTATACTAAAATTGTTATAACTTCAAAAAGTAAGATTAATTTTACAATATATCCTCAAATTATGGATAAAATTTTAAATTGGTTAATGTTACAATTGAAAGTTCAAACTAAAGTATTGTGTCGATCATGTCTTTTTGTGATTTAACCGTTAATTTTTTCTTTAAATGTCAGTTTAGATCTTATATTCTTCTTTTTTTTTCAATATATATATGTGAATTAATGAATATTTTAAACACATTAAATTTAAGCTAACATTTAACGCAAAAAATATTACTAAATTAACAATTTTTTTATTAAAACGATACTTTATGAATGTCTTAAAATTTAAGATCAATTTAAAATTTAGCTAATAAAATAGGGATGTTTGATGCAATTAATTTAAATAATAATTATAAATTTAACTTAACAAGTAAATATCTTTAAAATAATAACAAAACTAATAAATGTTTTTAAAATAATAACAAAATTAACAATAAAATAAGTTTTATACAATATCCAAACAATAACAACAAAATTGTAGTAACATGATAGTAAAATAGTAACAAAATAGAGAGAAAACAATAAGAAAATAATATTAAAAAAAAATTTATCCTTTAGTAAATTCAAGCCAAGTCTGGGCTAAAAATGCCTTACCCAAGACCTAATCCTTTTTTAAACAAGTCTTATTTTTTTGTCTAAGTCTATTCTTCGGACCTATATTTTTATCCAAATTCTCTCACATTTCGGGTAGACCTTCGGGCCATGCCGAGTGACCTGAACCATGATCAAGTCTAGATGCAATTAATCTAAATAATAATTATAAAGATGGGAGGGAACAATAGTACACTGTAGTCAGCAAATGATAGTAACGTAACATCAAAAGTTTATAAAAATAAATTTAAGTGGGTTTATTTTTTGTAATATATTATATAATTCAATGACTGTAAACAAAATTATATATTTTCAATTCATCAAATATAAATATTTATTAGAAATTTTATCACATGCATATGCGTGTGAAAATAATATATTTATAATACAGAGTTATGTTTAAAAATAACATACAATAAATAATAAAATGTATAGTTTGAAACTATTTAATAAACACATGAAATGTGTACAATGTTAAAATGAAAAAAAAAGTGAAAACATAAATACACCATATTAAGAATATTAAATGACCAATTGTTTATCATAGTTTTGTTATCAATCTTGAACTAGCATCGAGTTAACTTGTAACACCATCTCATCAACAATATTATTAATATTAAATTTTATCACACTCACGATATGAGTGAACAGAAATATTTTATATTAAAAACATATTTATAAAAATATTTCAAATAAATAATTATTGGTGGAGTGAAAAAGGATTTTTATATAAATTTATTAGTCTTGTGTTTAATTCTCAAATAATATTTTTATTATTTTATTTGATTATTATATACTTGTACCACCAACTGAAGTATTATATATATATAATAACAGCAAAAAAAATAACCATGTTTTATCAAACTTTTTGAGAAAATAAAATTGATTTGTAATTTTTATCTTAAAAATAGCTATCAAGGACTACCAAAACTATGTGGTCGACAGCAAATAACAAATCAAATCACTTAAAATTAACGTAATTCCGAATCATTTTCTGCTCATTCATATGCATCCAACTTGATGCAAATTAAGTATCACCAATCACTTTGGGTTAGGGTCTACAAATAAAAAATAAAAATAAATTAAAATAGAACCGTGGTCAATGAGGTCTTAACTTGTTGATTAAAGTTTTTAAATTATTAAATATTTAATTTCATGTTTCATCTATGTAATTATAATATATGAATTTCTAATTTTCCTATATATATTATATTTAAGTTTTATTCGATTTTTCTCTATTTAATTTAATTCTTTCTAATTCTTTGTCGATTGTGTATATTGTATTTGTAATAATGAAATTTCATGGTGAAATTTATTTCCCTGGTTTAATTAACAACAGCATCATGATTTTGATTACAATGTTTTTTCTTTTTCATAGATTTGCTCATTGATTTCAAAAGGAAAATAAATGCAGAAAGATTGGTGGTGTAGTTTTGGTTGCTGGCCTTAGCCATATGTTGTAGCCGAGTTTGCTATTTTGATCCACAACATGGAGGATGATGTTGGATTACTCCCACCTCAGAAAATTCATAGGTAATGGTTGGACGTGGGTTTGAGGGGGAGGAAAAAGCTTTAGTCAAATCCTTGGCCAAAATCAGTCAGTTTTAGTCAAAATCAATGTTTGCTAAGTCTACACTTCATTTGATCATGTAAAGCCCAAAATCTGCCCGGGCTCATACCAGCAAACCCCCCCACTTGCCCACTTGCGCCGTTGCCCTATGTGCGCAACCACTCAACCTCGCACGCCTCTGCTCCGCGCCAGCCTCCACGCATGCCCATCACCGTCTGCACCCCATGCCTCTGTCACCTCCATCGTGCCCATCCCATGCAAAGAGACAAAACAGAAACAATAGGAAATTAGATGAAAATGGGTTATAAAAACCCGAATCAAAAATTGTACGGGGGGCTTTTTTTTTTCTTTCTTCTTCTTTTCTACTTTGTAAACACTAAAGAGAAATTTACAGTCTTCAATAAACAGATAGCAGTGATTGTTAAAAACAAAAAGAAAAAACAAAAGGTTGTATTTTTTTCTTTGTTCCTTTCGATTTTTACATACATATACATATATGTCTTTATTTTCTATCTATTTAACATAAAAATATACAACAAATAAAAAAAAAACAAAAAATAAATTTTTTACCTTTTTCGGCCACCGCATGCGGTGGCCGGCGCCGGCGCCGGCGAGCCTCCGGTGGCCGTCCGGTGACCGGCCCCCCTAGCCGGATTTTCCTTCCCCCTCCCTTCTCTCTTCCTTCTCTCTTCCCTCTCTCTTCTTTTTTTTTTCTTTCCCTCTCCCCAAATGATTTTTTGGTTAGTTTGGGCCTTATATAGCCCTCCAAAACGACGTCGTTTTGGGGGCTACACTTAAGCCCCAAAACGACGTCGTTTTGGCCATGCCCGACCCATCCGACCCGACCCGCTAGAGGATCCGCGTGTTTTCGTTTGAATGGGATATTTATGCGCGCAGTCCTTCCGCTTTTCTGATGCTTCACAATTAAGTTTTTTATGGTTTTCAATTTGGCCCTATAATTTCTCGCGCTTTTCGATTTAGTCCCCGCCAATGTGCTGCGTTTTAATGGAAAGGAATAATTGTTGTTTCGGTCCCCCAACATTTCACGCGCGTACAATTAAGTCCCTTTTCTTTGTTTTCATTTCAAATTGGCCCCACAACTTTGTTTTTAATTCAATTTTAGTCCTTTTTTGTTGATTTTTATATCTTTATTAAATATCCTTGTTATTTTATATTACCATTATTATTATTATGTATTAGTATATATTTTTATTATGTACGTGTATACCTATATATATTCTCATATTTAATATTTTTATTTCACTTTATTTTAATATTTATTAATGTTATGTTTGTTTCTTTTATATTCCAATGTTATCATTATTATTATTCTTATTATTTTTATTAGTTTATGCTTTGATATATATTTATATATTTATAATACGTATATATACTTGATATATTTGTATATACCTCGGTAATATTATTACTAGTTTTCAATATACGCATATATTACCTAAATATTTTAGTATTATGTAAATATTTTAACATTATATTATATATGTATTTATATATTACGTATGTACATATACCTTTTAATATTATATTTGTATTACGTAAATATTATTTTAAATACTGTATTGTATATATATATATCCTTAGTACCACGTTACATATATATTGTGTATATACTTGTTTTCTTACCCTTATTATATTCGTTGTTAATACATTTATTTTTTTTTATACATGTATACGTACCCTTTTTATAATATTATTTTTTACACATATATGTATATATTTATCTATGTTTTCATATTCTATAATTTATATGCATTTCTTATTTTATGGCTTAAAATTATACATGCATATACTTTTTTACATAATTGTATTTATTGTCATCATTGTTATTTGGCGTTTGTTTATTTATTCATGTACACTTGTGCTTTTTCTAAAAGGTTAGTTCTATTTATTTATTTGTATGCTTTGTTTATGTAATCGCCTCGTCATTTCATTTTGCCTATTGTATTGTTGTTACTCACTTTACTTTGCTCACCTCGTCGTATTCGTTGTTGTTTTGTCAAGCATTGACACTAAACATCAAAAGGAAAATTTTTCTAAATGAGGCAATATTTCGCGTTTGGAAAATCGAGAAACGTGCCCTAACGTGCTGGGTTTCGATTCCTCGTTCGACTAAATAGCCAAATATCCTCTTAAAGCTTCAAAGTATGGTTTCATTAAACTATAAGGTGATCTTGGTTTCGATGGTTTAGAGTATCGTGTCCTAACGTGCTGGATGTGATATTCCTTCGGAACAAGAGAATCTTATATTTCAATTCACGTTATCAGAGTTTCTTTTAAGGATCGCATTTTTAAAACTCTTCAAATTTTCAATTTTCGACACTAAGACACTGATTAATCAACTAGGTACCAATTTTGGGCGTATCGAGGGTGCTAATCCTTCCTCGTGCGTAACCGACTCCCGAACCCATTTTTCTGAATTTCGTAGACAAAAATCGTTGTTTTAATAAAATCTAAATCGTTTATTAAAAACAACCGTTTTACGAGGTGACCTGATCACACCTCATGAAAAAAGATTGGTGGCGACTCCCATTTTTCGTTTTATTTTCAAAATCCAAGTCGACCCCGTTTCCATCCAAAAAATGGTGTCAACAGCTTGGCGACTCCACTGGGGACAATAAGAGAGTCAAGCCACGTGTTGATTATTTCTTGTCTTTTTGTTGAAAGTGGGAAATTCGATTTAAATTTACGATCCTCTCATTGCATCTCTTTTGTTTTGAATTATATTTTTTTATCGTGTTCTGTATTTTATTTTATACCTCGGCACATTGCATTGCATGACCGCTGGTCATACCCTTTTAAGTGGGAGTGAGAAACTACGCCTTCGTGAGGTTTTCACCTCCGCATGGGATAGTGAATCGCTTCCGGGATACATCCGTACCTATGTCTTCGTGAGATTTTCATCTCCGCATGGCCATAGAGAAATGTATCCCCCTGAACCGAACTCGGTCCGCATGAGCCTACAATGGGTGAGGATCGAGGAATCTGCTGGTTCAGGTACCCTTACTTTAGAACCAAACCTCATGTAGTGAACCTTAGGAGCTCACCCTAGGTAGAACCACTTCGAACCCCTAGTATTCACCCAAATAGGTGTTCTATTTATTCTTGCTTGCTTTTGCTTTGTACTAACATGTTTTCTTTTTGTCATGATTGCATTGTATTTTCATCATAAAAAGAGGTGTTGATTCACGTTCAATTGCTAAATAGAGAGCTTGTCATAAGAAAATGGGTTTCTTGATAAAGTGGATGACGATACGGTTGTCCTAATACGGTCCGAGAAGATATAACAAAAGAAGGATGATAGTTCAGTAGAGGACTATACGACTTTGCCTCGTTGCCTGAAGACTCAAGATGACAAAGATTATTCGAGAACCGCTAAACTTTTTAAAGAGAAGCCAACGAGCATCACAAGGATGAGTGAGTAACGAGTCGCGGCCCAGATGAAGAAAAAAGAGATAGAAGGGATGTCCCTTTTGAAGAGTTCGGGAGATTTATCTTAACGCTCGAATGAAGAAGAGGATCGAATGTCCCCGCCTATGACGGCAAAGCCGTATATATATCTGCTTTATGTAAATGGATTTGTTTTCTATTCCAGTTGTTCTAATAGAATTGAACCAAGAATCAACGTTTCTTTTGGCATTCATTTCATGCATTTGCATTACATTGCATCATATGCATTAGACTTTCACGAAGTGACCCTAACTAGGTAAAATTATTTCAGTTACCCTGGAAACCACCAAAAATCTAATCAAATATCACTACGGTACTCGTCGCCAAATGAAAGCAATGGATCAAAGGTTGGAAAGATTGGAACAGTTGCAACGAGAGATGCAAGATCAGATGCACGAACGACTGGAAAAAATCCAGCAAGACATGTTAGAATCCCAGAACACTGTGATGAACCAAGTAAAGCAGTTATTGACTGGAAGGAATGACAAAGGAAAAGGCCCTTTAGTTGATGCTGGGGATGATCACGATGACCCTGCCTATCCTCCAGGTTTCACCCCAACTAACATCCAAGCGCAACTAGAGGTGTACCCGCAGAGGGCACCTGTTACCATTAGATCCCAATACCAGGTCGGCGCCCCAGCATCGATGAACTTTCCAATAGGCTCGGGTTCTAATCCCGGTGATAATCCTACCAACCCCGTGTTTCCTGATCTCGATAACATGGCAGAGATGGAGAAAGCGAAAACGGACTTGTCAAAACAACTTGAGGACCGATGTAGATGGCTAGAGGAGAAATTTAGAGCCATAGAGAACACCGACTACCATTGTGGAGTCGACGCCAAGGACTTGAGTTTGGTACCTGATCTAGTACTCCCTCCCAAATTCAAAATGCCGGAGTTTGAAAAGTACAACGGGACTAGTTGTCCTGAAGCTCATATAACTATGTTCTGTCGAAGAATGACGGGATACATCAATAATGATCAACTGTTGATCCACTGCTTCCAGGACAGTCTGATCGGGTCTGCAGCTAAGTGGTACAACCAGTTAAGCCGCGTCAACATCCATTCATGGAAGGACTTAGCACAGGCTTTCATAAAGCAGTACAACCATGTGACAGATATGACACCCGATAGAATCACATTGCAGAACATGGAAAAGAAGCATAGTGAGAGCTTTAGGCAATATGCCCAAAGATGGAGAGAGGTCGCGACACATGTCCAGCCACCTCTTTTAGAGAAAGAAACCACGATGCTTTTCATCAACACTCTGAAAGCACCGTTCATTAACCACATGTTAGGAAGTGCTACCATGAGCTTCTCAGATGTAGTGATGTCTGGTGAAATGATTGAAAATGCAATAAGAAGTGGGAAGATAGATGCGGAAGAAGGCATCAAGAGATCAACCCCAAAGCACAAAGACAATGAGGTGAACAACACGAGTACATATAGCAAGGGTTATTCAAAACCAATTATGGTGAATCAGCCAAGAAAAATGGTCGCTAACCAACAAGGCTCATTGAGACAAGAACCTGGAGTGAAACCAGGTACTGAGAACCTCCAGTTCACAACAATTCCAATGTCATATGAAGAGTTGTATCAAAATTTATTCGATGCGCATGTTGTTTCCCCTTCCTACTCAAAACCCCCACAACCTCCATATCCAAAGTGGTATAATGCGAACACACACTGTGACTACCACGCAGGAATTACGGGGCACTCAATAGAGAATTGCATCACTTTCAAGAAACTAGTTGAAAAACTCATCAACATGGGTATTGTCAAGTTGGGTGACTCATCTACTGCAGAAAATCTGCTACCCAATCATGATTGACAATAAGGTGAATACGATGTATGAAGAGATATTGGGAAGTGTTCACATCAATGACATGCATGAAGACACAACTGAAGAGGGAACTTTGTTAGATGTCTGCCCTCATAAACTTGGAAGTGTTCTAAATAAATCAGACTGTAAAAGAAGTCTCTGTAGTATTTAGAGCCTACTTAGAGTAATATTCAGAACAAACTTGTTGCTTTTAGCCTGAAGCAATATGAATTTTTTTTGTGAAATAGGCTCATGTCTGAACGTCGTTATTTTAATGAAATGCATCTTTGCGATCATTTTTGAGCTAATATTCTTTCATTCTTTATGAATAATTATTTTTAAAATCATTCATTCATTCATAATTATACTGTACAAATAATTATTCTTAAATTCATACATTCTTTGTATATTCTTTTGCACCAACAACAGGTCCCTGAATATCAACGACATGAATGACACTGCTACAGACTCAGAATCTCCTTTTGAGTGAGACATGTGTTTAGAGGAATCTCATGACTTCGAAGATGACATAGATTGTGGCCTATCTCCGTACTTATTGAGGAGGGTAGAACAAGGTGAAAACAGATTCCACCTTACGAAAAATCAATGGAGTCCATGTGGGGCATGAAGGTTGTTAGGTCGATCTCGCCAAAAAAGGTCTGGCGGTCATCAGTTTATCTTCACGGGAAGAAGCTGTTTCATAAGCCAATGTCACGAAGTCGACAGTAATTTTTTTGAAAAATCACGTCAGCTTGAAAAGTCGAAAAGAATCATATTTGACAATGCACTAAATTTGAACAAGAGCAAAATATAAGAAGTTTGCAGTCTGTTCAAGATTAACACCATATCGCCAAAAAAAACTCTCTCAGGGCAACGCCCTCTTTTTGGGCTTATCGCGGTTTCACCTATTGAGGTTGAGATTTCCTTCTCTTTGAGTTTTTGGATCCAATCCTGGTTGGAGAGGAATGTTCAAAATATCTATCATGGTCAAATGTACCAAAAGCAAATGGTATGAGTTCACCAAAACAAGGTTTGCTCCAGAGAATTCCACAAGGGGGACCCGATATCAAAGAAGATCCTTCCCATACAAAAGGGACTTCAGAAGAAAGTGGATGCCAAGCCAGAAGGACCTTATGTGGAAGGCTTTATCTGGTAGAGTGTCGGTATGACCAAGATAGATGGCAAGAACTTGCCTAATCTTAAGAATTTTGATTCAAGGAACAAATACTTCACTTAAAAAAAAGGAAAATTAATGAAAAGAAGAAAAGAAAATGAGTGAAAAAAGGAGAGGCCAAGGTGAAAACCCACAAAGGGCGCCTTGAGACCAGAGGGGCTTGAGTTGAAAACCCAAAAAAGGGCGACTCAAATTTTGGATCAAATTGGGCCATGAGGCGATCAGAGCAGCTCAAATTTTGATCAAATCGGGGCATGTAATGATCTTGCTATACCTGATTCAACAGGAAAGGGTAGGTAGCATCTTGGGGCATCGACAAAGTCTTGTAGATCTCCTAAACACATGTCAAACACAGAATGGTCTTTCAAAGAGTTGGTACAGAGAAGTTCAAGCTACGATATCTGGGGCATCTTGTCCTCATACTTTTTTTTCTCTTGGAATACTTCATTCTTTTTCAAGATACATGTTCCCAATTAATTCCCTTTTTATTCTTGCTATCCTTGATAGTTTATCCATTTTGAGCTATGCTCTCAAATCAATTCTATTTTATCTATCGTTATGATCTTTTGCAAGCATGTTGCATTGGAATAATGATTAATGGACTAATAAAATTTTCACGAAGGAAGTTTTGCATATTACTCTGAAAAGTTTCTAAATAATATAGGAGCCTGAAGCAGGACAATTGTTTAGAACACTCCAAATTTAAAGGTTGGAAATTTGGGAAGGAATAGTCTAAATTTAGACTTTCTCTTTGGATTTTTGTTGTCAAATGCGTTGATTGACAAGATGCCATGTTGGTGACAAAGCTTGAATAAACAAGAAAGTGATGATCTTCAGGCAATAGGAAGAGGTTACCTCGGGAAGGAGAGCCCTCGTTTGCGCATGAGTCTTTGGTACGACACCTTGGGAACGATGTAAGGGACCAGAAGGATTTAAATCTTATACCCTTGAATTACGATAGGAGAAGATTGAAAAAAGTCATATCTTTCTACCCTTGGGTTACAGTAGGAGATTGATAGTACAAATTTTATGTCACAATGGATTGAACTACGATGTTCACAGTGGGGGCAATCAGATTACGTGTTTCTTTGGAAATGCCGGCTGGTCAAGAAGGCATTACGACACGTTAGTGATAAAGCCTCAATAAGCTTTTGAGCGATGATAACCTAAGCATTAAGGAATTATTTTCATGACATTCTGCATTCATTCAAATACCATTCACACATGTCTAGTTAGGAGCATTTGATTCATTTTGATCATGCCATCCTAATCATTAGGCATAATTAGGTTCATTATACAGGTCATGTTCCCTAGAGAACAGATCAGTAAAAATTGAAGATAAACCTTGCCTCTCTCGGTCGTAGCAGAGCTGGTTGAAGTTATCAGATCTTGCCTTCCTGCATTGACAGTGAAGCAGATCGAAGACAAACCTTGCCACTCTCGTTTGTAGTAGAGCTGGTTGAAGATAGCAGATCTTGCCTTCCTGCATTGACAGCGAAGCAGATCGAAGACAAACCTTGCCACTCTCGTTTGTAGTAGAGCTGGTTGAAGATAGCAGATCTTGCCTTCCTGCACTGACAGCGAAGCAGATCGAAGACAAACCTTGCCTCTCTCATTTGTAGTAGAGCTGGTTGAAGATATCAGATCTTGCTTTCCTGTATTTGGCAGCGAAGCAGATCAAAGATGGCAGATTTTACCTCCCTGACAACAGTGGAGTACATTGAAGCCGATAACTCTATCTCCCTGTATTTGGCAGTGGAATAGATTGAAGATCGAATATGGCAGATTTTACCTCCCTGACTACAGGGGAGTACATTGAAGCCGATAACTCTATCTCCCTGCATTTGGCAGTGGAATAGATTGAAGATCAAAGATGGCAGATTTTACCTCCCTGACTACAGTGGAGTACATTGAAGCTGATAACTCTATCTCCCTGCATCTGGCAGTGGAATAGATTGAAGATCAAAGATGGCAGATTTTACCTCCCTGACTACAGTGGAGTACATTGAAGCCGATAACTCTATCTCCCTGTATTTGGCAGTGGAATAGATTGAAGATCAAAGATGGCAGATTTTACCTCTATGTGACTACATGGGAGTACATTGAAGCCGATAACTCTATCTCCCTGTATTTGGCAGTGGAATAGATTGAAGATTGCAGATCTTGCCTTCCTGTATTTGGCAGCAAAGCAGATCGAAGATGGCAGATTTTACCTCCCTGATTACAGTGGAGTACATTGAAGCTGATAGTTCTATCTCCCGGGGCAAGAAGTAGATCAAAGATAGCTGATCCTATCTTCCTATATTGGTAGGAAGTGGATCGACGACGCAGATCTTGTCTTCCCATATTGGTGGCGAAGTAGATCGCAGAAAGCAGATCTTGTCTTCATGTATTGGCGTGAAGTAGATCGAAGATAGCAGGTCCTATCTTCCTATATTGATAGGAAGTGGATCCAAGATACAGATCTTGTCTTCCCATATTGGTGGCGAAGTAGATCGAAGAAAGCAGATCTTGTCTTCATGTATTGGCGTGAAGTAGATCGAAGATAGCAGGTCCTATCTTCCTATATTGATAGGAAGTGGATCCAAGATGCAGATCTTGTTTTCCCATATTGGTGGCGAAGTAGATCGCAGAAAGCAGATCTTGTCTTCATGTATTGGCGTGAAGTAGATCAAAGATAACAGGTCCTATCTTCCTATAATGATTGGAAGTGGATCGACGACGCAGATCTTGTCTTCCCATATTGGTGGCGAACTAGATCGCAGAAAGCAGATCTTGTCTTCATGTATTGGCGTGAAGTAGATCAAAGATAACAGGTCCTATCTTCCTATAATGATTGGAAGTGGATCGACGACGCAGATCTTGTCTTCTCATATTGGTGGCGAAGTAGATCGCAGAAAGCAGATCTTGTCTTCATGTATTGGCGTGAAGTAGATCGAAGATAGCAGGTCCTATCTTCCTATATTGATAGGAAGTGGATCCAAGATACAGATCTTGTCTTCCCATACTGGTGGTAAAGTAGATCGAAGAAAGTAGATCTTGTCTCATGTATTGGCATGAAGTAGATTGAAGATTACAGATCTTATCTCCCTAAGCAGTAGTGGAGATCACATTCAGTCTTATCTCCCTAAGCAGTAGTGGAGCAGACGAAGAAAACAACAAATCTCATCCCCATGGAGTTGCAGCAAAATAGATTTAAGTCATGTTTCTCTGGAGTGCAGTGAAGTGGATTGAAGCAACGAGACACAGCAGAACAGAACGAGGCTACTTGAAGAAGAAAAGCACCAAAAGAAGCCAAGGCTCGGCAAGCCCGGGCAAATTTGGTCTTCCTTGGTCTTTGCTCTGTTTTCGTTACACGACAACGAGCAAAGAGGGGCAGCTGTAAAGCCCAAAATCTGCCCGGGCCCATACCAGCAAACCCCCCCACTTGCCCACTTGCGCCGTTGCCCCATGTGCGCAACCACTCAACCTCGCACGCCTCTGCTCCGCGCCAGCCTCCACGCATGCCCATCACCGTCTGCACCCCATGCCTCTGTCACCTCCATCGTGCCCATCCCATGCAAAGAGACAAAACAGAAACAATAGGAAATTAGATGAAAATGGGTTATAAAAACCCGAATCAAAAATTGTACGGGGGGCTTTTTTTTTCTTTCTTCTTCTTTTCTACTTTGTAAACACTAAAGAGAAATTTACAGTCTTCAATAAACAGATAGCAGTGATTGTTAAAAACAAAAAGAAAAAACAGAAGGTTGTATTTTTTTCTTTGTTCCTTTCGATTTTTACATACATATACATATATTTCTTTATTTTCTATCTATTTAACATAAAAATATACAACAAATAAAAAATAAATAAATTTTTTACCACGCGGTGGCCGGCGCCGGCGCCGGCGAGCCTCCGGTGGCCGTCCGGTGACCGGCCCCCCTGGCCGGATTTTCCTTCCCCCCTCCCTTCTCTCTTCCTTCTCTCTTCCCTCTCTGTTCTTTTTTTTTCTTTCCCTCTCCCCAAATGATTTTTTTGGTTAGTTTAGGCCTTATATAGCCCTCCAAAACGACGTCGTTTTGAGGGCTACACTTAAGCCCCAAAACGACGTCGTTTTGGCCATGCCCGACCCATCCGACCCGACCCGCTAGAGGATCCGCGTGTTTTCGTTTGAATGGGATATTTATGCGCGCAGTCCTTCCGCTTTTCTGATGCTTCACAATTAAGTTTTTTATGGTTTTCAATTTGGCCCTATAATTTCTCGCGCTTTTCGATTTAGTCCCCGCCAATGTGCTGCGTTTTAATGGAAAGGAATAATTGTTGTTTCGGTCCCCCAACATTTCACGCGCGTACAATTAAGTCCCTTTTCTTTGTTTTCATTTCAAATTGGCCCCACAACTTTGTTTTTAATTCAATTTTAGTCCTTTTTTGTTGATTTTTATATCTTTATTAAATATCCTTGTTATTTTTATATTACCATTATTATTATTATGTATTAGTATATATTTTTATTATGTACGTGTATACCTATATATATTCTCATATTTAATATTTTTATTTCACTTTATTTTAATATTTTATTAATGTTATGTTTGTTTCTTTTATATTCCAATGTTATCATTATTATTATTCTTATTATTTTTATTAGTTTATGCTTTGATATATATTTATATATTTATAATACGTATATATACTTGATATATTTGTATATACCTCGGTAATATTATTACTAGTTTTCAATATATGCATATATTACCTAAATATTTTAGTATTATGTAAATATTTTAACATTATATTATATATGTATTTATATATTACGTATGTACATATACCTTTTAATATTATATTTGTATTACGTAAATATTATTTTAAATACTGTATTGTATATATATATATCCTTAGTACCACGTTACATATATATTGTGTATATACTTGTTTTCTTACCCTTATTATATTCGTTGTTAATACATTTATTTTTTTTATACATGTATACGTACCCTTTTTATAATATTATTTTTTACACATATATGTATATATTTATCTATGTTTTCATATTCTATAATTTATATGCATTTCTTATTTTATGGCTTAAAATTATACATGCATATACTTTTTTACATAATTGTATTTATTGTCATCATTGTTATTTGGCGTTTGTTTATTTATTCATGTACACTTGTGCTTTTTCTAAAAGGTTAGTTCTATTTATTTATTTGTATGCTTTGTTTATGTAATCGCCTCGTCATTTCATTTTGCCTATTGTATTGTTGTTACTCACTTTACTTTGCTCACCTCGTCGTATTCGTTGTTGTTTTGTCAAGCATTGACACTAAACATCAAAAGGAAAATTTTTCTAAATGAGGCAATATTTCGCGTTTGGAAAATCGAGAAACGTGCCCTAACGTGCTGGGTTTCGATTCCTCGTTCGACTAAATAGCCAAATATCCTCTTAAAGCTTCAAAGTATGGTTTCATTAAACTATAAGGTGATCTTGGTTTCGATGGTTTAGAGTATCGTGTCCTAACGTGCTGGATGTGATATTCCTTCGGAACAAGAGAATCTTATATTTCAATTCACGTTATCAGAGTTTCTTTTAAGGATCGCATTTTTAAAACTCTTCAAATTTTCAATTTTCGACACTAAGACACTGATTAATCAACTAGGTACCAATTTTGGGCGTATCGAGGGTGCTAATCCTTCCTCGTGCGTAACCGACTCCCGAACCCATTTTTCTGAATTTCGTAGACAAAAATCGTTGTTTTAATAAAATCTAAATCGTTTATTAAAAACAACCGTTTTACGAGGTGACCCGATCACACCTCATGAAAAAAGATTGGTGGCGACTCCCATTTTTCGTTTTATTTTCAAAATCCAAGTCGACCCCGTTTCCATCCAAAAAATGGTGTCAACAGATCACTTTTAACCATTCATGATCAATCAATATTACATCATTTTCTTCATAAAACTTGAACTCCTCGAATCGGGGAAGTTTCTCCACATCTATTTTTTCATTCATAAAACTTCAACTTGAAATTGAATTTAAGTATATATTTTTAATTTGTTGCTTTAGTAATTTAAAGTTTAGTACTTAATATTTACATATTTTGTTAATTTAATTTTTTAATTAAATTTAATTCTCAATCTTTTAAAAAAGAATTAAATTTAACTATTAATCTTTTAAAAAAAAGTCAAATTGATTTTTTAAATATAAATGTTGAGTAAATAATTAATTTTTTAAATATGAAAACTATAATGACAATTCATGTGTATTTCATACTTTTTATTTTTAAATTATTTGTTGATATGATATATAAAATAAGTAGTAACATATAACACAGGTTATCACACCAATATCATTAAAAAAATTAATATTTTACTCAATATTTCCGTTAAAGAAAAGTAATTAGACTCTTTTTAAAAAAATAAAATATCAATTTTAACTCAAAAAAATAAAGACTAAATTAAAAAAAATTTAAACATTGGCTATTAAATTTATTATCGTGCATTTTTTATCATTTATGTTGATTTTACAGTTTGATATTTAGTCTCATAATTGTCGGTTCCAAATCGAACCATCGGCAACCTAATTTGCTTGTCACCAAAAACACAATCAGCAACTATCAGCCACGTATTTTAGCTTTTACGTTTTTCAACAACAGTTCTTGACCCTGATCTTTCTCATGTCTTACTTTATACATCCTTTACCTAATAATTTTTAATTTTTTAATAACTAATCTGCTCTGGTATTTCAAAGTTTCTGCGGTGATTTAGCCGCAACTCTGTAAGTATCATTTTCAAGTCTCTCAGTATGCTTTTAGACTTCAACTTAATTTTTCCTCGCATCTTTTTCTAAAGGGGTTCTCTTAAACCTAGGATTAATAAAGAAAGACCATTTCTTACTTTATAGACAAATTTAATCACTCTCTTTTACCTTTTTGTAAAGCTGATAATGTTATAATTACAGTGATACGCTTTATATTGATTGTTTTATCAGCATCTTTTCTTGCTTATTTGCATTTCTACTTTTTACCCAGCATATTTCTTTATTCTCCCTTGAAATCAGGCTTTTTTAATTTTTTTGTTCTTCCTCATTTGTGGGAACCCACAAAGCTTAATTTTGTCTATAAATCAACCCATTGTTCCCCCACTGTAAACCCATAAATTTTTTCCTCTTGAACTGTTCAGCAATGGAAGCCTCATCTTCACACCATGGACTAGCAATCCTCTTCATTGTCCTCACTTCACAAATAGCCTTAACCTTAGCTTATCCACCATTTCTCAACGATAGAAACATTGAATACATCAAATCTTCATGCAGCACCACAACATATCCCAAATTATGTTACCAGTCCCTCTCAGTCTATGCGAGCAGCATCAGCACCAGCCCCAAATTGTTAGTCCACACTGCACTCAATGTAACTCTTAGAGCCAGCAAAGCGACTTCGAGGTTGATGGTAAAGATCTCGAGATTCCACGGTTTGGAACCAAGGGTAGCTGCCGCCATGGCTGATTGTATCGAGGTGATCGGGGACTCGGTGGATGAGCTGCAACAGTCGTTAGGGGAACTTGGTCACATTAGTCGCTCGAACATTTCACTTACGATGAGCGATGTTCAAACATGGGTTAGTGCGGCACTGACAGATGAGGATACTTGTATGGATGGATTTGCTGGGAACAACATGAATGGATATGCAAAGACAATGGCGAGGAAACGTATTATTAAAGTTGCACATTTGACAAGCAATGCCTTGGCTCTCATTAATAATTATGCCTCAACTCAAGGTTACTATTTACCTTAATTTCTCATGAAAACTTCAAAGAGAAAAATGATCAATATGTATATAGGTATATCTTAGGATCGAATTCGGGATTGGTGTCAACCAAAGATTAGATATCAACTGTGATTCGGTCGACTAGGCTGCTTTTATGTTTATTTTGCTTTGCGTGTTGTATGCTTATCATCAAACAATCAGGGCAATTAGAAAAATGTTGTCCCAAACTAAGATGGTAGGAGATTGCAGATTGTGTTGTGAACTGTATTTATTTCTTAATTTCTGCACTATATTGTACCAAAGGAATATGAAATTTAAGTGTGTGAAATTTAGTTGGTATTATTCATTAACTGGCAGGTACAAATCCAAAAGTAGTGAGTAGGTCCTTGTCTCCTTTGGATTAAGTGGGTTTATTGCAAGTTTAGACCTATTATTTTGTAGTACTAGTTAATCCTTTTAGTATGAAAATTTCAAGTTTAGCCCAACCAAAATTTCCTTGCTTTGTCCTTGTTAATCTGATCCTAACTCATTTGTAAAATTGTCAAAGTAACAAATAATTTTTTAGGGTATCAATATTTTTTTATATATTTTGATAAATTAAAAAAAATTCATACACATCACGAAAATTATAAAATTTAAATAGAAAAAATCAGAATTTTCATCATCTCAACATGACCTTTTAAACTAAAACCGTATTTTATTTTTATATCAACTTTTTTGTAAATTTATTATATAAACTTTTCACTCAATTTGTGAGTGTATCATAATTACACGTAATTTAATTATATTTAGAAAAATGCATTTAATGCACAACCAAGTACAATGCATTAAATATAAATAAATGATTTGGTTTAAATCACTTTTCCCACAAAACTGTCAATTATGGTTGAAATGAAACTATACATAACAATTTAAACCAATCAAAATTAAGTGTATATATATATTTGATTAATATAAAATAAATTGATGAATTTATTCATTTAAATATGAAAATAAAATTAAGTTTAAGTATATATTTGATCTATAATTAAATTTTTATATATATAATTATTTAAAATCTAAATTGATATATTAAAATGCACGTTGAATGAAAATTAATATAAAATTTTATATCGCATTTGTCGTTAGTTTAGTATATATCCTTAAAATTATTTCATAAGTTAATAGTAAATGCATAAGTACATCGTAATAAATTATTGATAATTTATAGAAATCTGAGTGATAAGGTACTTATTGATAATTTAATCTAAACAGCAATGAAGTTGACAAGGTTTTTTAATATCACCATTTGCCATGCTAGAATCATGAATATAAGTTTCTAAAATATTAAGAAGTATTATTATGTCTAAATACGGATTATAGTTATGATTTGATATTCAGCCGGTTATGGATAGGATTCAGTCCTAAAGGCACTTTTATTTTGCGAGAACGAGTGTGCTTAGGAATCGTTTCTCTTGGAGAATTATGGATAGGATCCGATCCTGACGGCATTTCTATCTTGCGAGAACGAGTGTGAATAAGAAACCTTTCTTTTGAAGGATCATGGATAGAATCCAGTCACGGCACATCTAACTTGCGAGAACAAGTGTGCATAGGAATCCTTTCTCTCGAAGGATTACGGATTGGATTCACTCTTGATGGCACTTCTATCTTACAAGAATAAGTGTGAATAGGAACTATTTTTTCAACGGATTATGGATAGTATCCAGTCCTGACGACACTTCTATCTTGTGAGAATGAGTGTGAATAGGAACCATTTCTTTTTCCAGATTATAGGTAAGATCCGATCCCAACGACACTTCTATCTTGCGAGAACAAGCATGAATAGGAACCGTTTCTCTCAAAAAGATTATGGATAGGATAAAATCCCGATGGCACTTCTATCTTACGAGAATGAGTATAAATAAGAACCATTTCTTTCGACAGATTATGCTATATGCTTGTTTGACAGTGTTGCTGGTGGGAATAAGATGGATCGTCTAGGGGTGAACTTTTTTAGGACTACGGACATGATAGTGACGAATTTACTTTGACATGCTCGTCGGCTTCCCCGTTGTCGATGTACGAGCTGTGCTAGTAGACAGTTCTTACCACGAGGTAGATTCAAGCTTCTTAACGTTTCAGTTAGCAGCCAGGGGAGCCTATAGAGAAGGGATTAGAAAGGCAAGGCCTAGGATTAATACATTTGGCGGAGATGTTTGCGAGTTCGGTGTTGGATAAATGCAGGTGGTGGATTCGATCGTTCTGTTGGCAGAGATGTTCCAGTATGTCGGCACTCTCTGAGAAAGGACGAAAGGTCGAGCATCCTACACCATGCAATTGTCCAAGTTCCGATGCTGCCTCTCAACGTATCCAAAACGAGCTTGCTTCAAAAGAGCAAGAAGTTGCTGCTTGATTTTTGTTCATAGCTTAAAAGTAATATGAACGAGGTTTAATGGTTAAGGCTAACCATTTACAATTTATTCATTTAAAATTTAAGATTTATATTTCGAATCTTATCAACATAAGTAACTTAATAAAGTATTCATACAATAAATGATCTCGATTAAAAATTTGACCTAACCATAAACAATCCTACCTCCAAACAAATTATAGACTGAATATAAAAATCATAGCTCCCTCTTTCATATAATAACCATGTCTGTGGTCAATTAGATATCGAATTGTATCTCAAAACATAAACTTTAATGTTCTTACCTCACTTTATTTCACAATATCTCAACACAATCAAATTCATGTTCGGAAAAAATGTAAAGTAATGAAAATAAAATTTAATGTATAAGACACTTTTCTTAAAAGATTTATTATGCTTCGACTATACAACACAATCTTAAAACACCCAAATCAAAATTGTAAAGATAGCTTAGTTTAAAAAGAGGAATTAAACCATTTGACTTACAAACCTTATTGAACTACGGTTGACCGAGAAACAGTTGAACTAGTAGTAAAAAAATTAAGGGTAATCTACAAAAATAGTCACTTTTGTTTGCCTCAGGTTACATTTTAGTCACTTATGTTTGAAATGTTACGTTTTAGTCACTTATGTTATTATTTTGTTACGAAGTGATCACTCTACTGTTAAGTTCTGTTATCTCTCTAACGGTAATCCTACGTGGCAGTCCAAATAGATTTTAAGTGCCAACTTGGATTTCTAAATAGGATAAAAATAGATTTTTAATTAAAAATTTTAATTAATTAAAATTTTAAACCTAAACCTTAACTAAAAAAATTGTCCATATTCTCTTTTTAATTTTTCTTCCATCTCAACTATTTTGATCTTAATAATAGCTTTTCTAGTCAAATGAAAAAAAAAACCCATAGAAAATAAAGAAGAGATAGAAGAAAACTTAAAAAGAGGAGATGAACAGTTTTTTTAGTTAAGGTTTAGGTTTGAAAATTTTAATTAATTAAGTTTTTTTAATTAAGAATTTATTTTAATCCCATTTAGAAATCTAAGTTGGCACCTAAAATCTAGTTGTACTGCCACCTACGATTACCATTAGAGAGATAAATAACGGAACTTAACGGTAGAGTGATCACTTTGTAACAAAATAATAACATAAGTGACTCAAACGTAACATTTTAAACATAAGTGACTAAAATGTAATCTGAGGCAAACAAAAGTGACTATTTTTGTAGATTACCTAAAAATTAATTGAATTAATTTTTTGTTTTTGGCAAAAACCGAAAAAAAAAAGCCCAAGCCTATTTCCTATTCCAATAGGCTCAAATCCAAAAAAGTCAAAAGCCAAACCCAAAAATGTAAAAAAAATTAAAAAAAAAAGGAAAAGAAGAAAACGACCTTTGAAAGTCTATGCCGTATTTGTTGCTTTCGCGTGGCTTCCACACGGCCAATTGCTTGCTTGCTCGCTCGCTGCACTCATCCTTTGCCTTTGCTATTTTCCATTTTTAAAAAGCTGTTTATCACTCTCGGTACGTTACCCTTTTCCTTTCTTTAACGTCTTGTTCTAGGATCATATTATGAAAGCGTGTAGTTTTGATTTTAATAATGCATTCAACATGCTCGATGAAATACCTCTGTGAATTATTAGCTTTCAATGAATTTACTCTGTATATGATGATCGTCCATGAACTAAAATTTATTGGCTGGAGTGTGTTTAAAATTCAGAAACCCCATTTTTCCTATTGGTTCTTTTTTCATCTCATGTGTTAGTAGATGCTGGTAAGTGTATTTATTAGAACCTTCTCAAAATTTGTATGCCGAGATCTTGTTTCTCTGTTTGTTGTTGGGTTTGCTTTATCTGTTGAAAATATTCATTGGCAATGTAGTAATTGCATTGCAGGAGGAGTCACATTGGGGCTTGATGAAGGGTGCATCTAGTAGCTTAAGGGCAGCTTTCTCCCACTGTGTACAGCAAGTGCGGAGCTATGATTATCATCACTACCTATGCCTCCTTGAGCTTCCTGCTAATATGCGAAAGGCTGCATTTGCACTCCGTGCTTTCAATGTCGAAACTGCTAGAGCTATGGATGTTGCTTCTGATCCCAAGATTGGTCTCATGCGCCTTCTTTGGTGGCAAGAAGCCATTGACAAAATTTATGCTAATAAACTGATCGAGCACCCGACAGCCCAGGCACTCTCATCAGTTATATCCGAAAGTAAAATCAGCAAGGCTTGGTTAAAACGGGTAGTTGATGCTCGGATAAATGATGCAAATAGAGACGTTATTGACCTACCGGAGAGTATCGAGGAGTTAGAGAAATATGCAGAAGATACTGCATCAACTCTTCTATACATGACTCTTCAAGCTGGTGGTATCAAGTCTACTGCAGTTGACCATGCAGCATCGCATGTCGGTAAGGCAAGTGGCCTCCTTTTGCTACTTAAGTCGCTGCCATACCATGCTAGCCGCAACCGTCACTTTTCTTACATACCAGCTAAATTGGCAGCCAAGCATGGGCTGCTAGTTAAGGAAGGAGGTCGCTCAGAGATCCGCCTGGACTCTCGGGAGGGCTTATGTGACGCGGTTTTTGAAATGGCATCAGTAGCCAATGCCCATTTGGTGAAAGCCCGTGAATTAGCTAACTCTGTGCCGGTTGAAGCACGAAAAGCACTTCTACCGGCTGTGCCTGCCCAAGTTCTATTGGATTCCCTCAGCAAAGTGCAGTTTGATGTATTTGATTCAAGGTTAGCAAGAGGGGTTCTAGGCAGACCTCCATTGTGGTTCCAATTGAAACTAAAGTGGTATTCATGGCGAGGGATATACTAAATAACATATCGTTACAATTTCTGCTGACCGGAAAACTTTTTGCAGTCGGCTAAACGAACCAGAAACAAGAGCTTTGTTGTATTTGCTCTTTCATAATAAGGGGATTGAGTGTCCTTATGAAACGTGTTTCTTAACCATTGAACTATGATCATTGTGGCCAACAGCTTTGTGATCCTTTCTAATTTATTATGGCTTTATTTTGAGACAATCAACAATTTCCTGTCCGGGCAACCTCGTTTGACTCTTGTTGATGACATTTCAACAAATCAAATTATGGTTTTGGTCCTTCTGAAATGTTTATGTTTGGGATTTAGCCCGTATGTTTGACATAATTTGAACCTATATTTTTATAATATCATCATTATTGAATTATGAATTATTATTTAATCGAATTGGATAAGACTAATAGGGCCTAACCGGTTAGGCACTAAGAGGCAAGCTGTCACAGCCGAAAATTTGGGTGGATGTGCATATTGATAGGCCAATTCATTGTTAATCTCAAAAAAGAACATTTTGCTTGTGAGAATATCCAAAAACAAAAAGGAAGACAGATGGGGGCGTTAGGTGTATGAATTTATGAAGACCCAAACAGCAAAAAGAAAAAACTTCTTTTATTTTCACTTGGGCCAAGTTGGGGCAATCTACTTTGAGGCCTGAATTTTAAGGTTAATGCTATAGCCACGTTTTTGCACCTTCGGCCTCTCTTAGTAGACATTGGTCCCCAAAATTTTCATTATCTTTGAGCATTAATTTTGATTGTATTATTCTTCTTTAGATGGTCTTCGGACAACTTGCAAATTCCTTGCTTTCAACATATATAGAGAGATATTGGACCCAAAATATAAGTTCAACACTCATCAAAAGGGGGCCTAGGGTTGCTGTAATATATTCATTTTACCAAAATTTGGTCCCTCTATTATAAATAAGCATCCTAATATGGTTAAGGTGTTTGAAAACTCTTCAAATATGATTAGTGGAAAACACTAGGATTCTTCAAATGATGTTTTTTATTGACTGAATACTTCCTTATATTAACTTTCTTTTTGCTAAGGTATTCCTTATATTAACTACAAAACTTACTGTGTGAAATCCATTAAAAACTTGCACAAAAATAGTTACAAAGATGCAGTCAAAATATGCTAACTAAAATAGGTAAGCTTCAATTATTATTGTTGCAAAGTGAGTTGCAACTGACAGCACTAATAATAGTTTCTAAGGTTAAACAACACTTTCATGTAAAGAGTTAGAGTCCAGTTTTAGTAAGTAAATTTTAATCACTTTTAATCATAAAAAGGATTGAGATAAATTTTCATAAAATCAACCCGTATTTTCTTGTGATTACATATCTTACTATAAATAATTTCAGATTTAATAGAGTTTAAATTAAGTTTCAATAGAAATGCATTAGAGTGCAATTGTAAATTAGCTATAAAAGGATCAATATTGATAACTAGAATATCTCTCATATCCTTATCATAATAGCTTAGTTATATATGGGTGAAAAAGGATTATACATATCTTAAATTTGATCTCATATCACACTATGAAAAGATAATCCCAATGAATCAAATTTAAACCATACACTAATTTCCTTATTGCCAATAATATCCCTATTAATTTACTTTTAAAAAATTCTCCATGAAATCATCTAAAAATTTTCAACTGAAATAAACAAACAAGTCTATCACCTCAATTACTCAATTACCAAGTAAGTTGCAACTGATGGTACAACTTGTTATCCAACATCTAGTATATGTCAATTATTATACCTAATCTTGATCTTGTAATCAACAAATTCTTTCAATATATACATTCTTTTCAAAAATGTCGCCACAAAGTTAATAAGAGAGCTCTTTGATATCTGAACAACACTTTCACTTATGGTCTTCACATCTCCAAACAACTTACTCGTCAATTTTAATTTTGACTGGCTCAGCGATCTCAATGATCGAACCTCTACACTGGTTACACTAATTATGTGTTTTATCTTCGGAGCAAATGTATAACTAGAAGGAGTGACTTTGCCCCTTAGCTAAAAGGTATAACATCCCTTCTAGTCCCTTTTAGTTATAAGGTATACAATTTAAGCTTTTTTGGAACAAAATTTTAACTTTGGCCCCTCAAACTTCTAAAAATTATATTCCCCAGTAATGAATTGCTAGCTTCACCCTTGCTTGGGGGTACTCTCATCTCTTGTTCTTCCAAAAAACAAAGATTCGCCTCTCGATCCTCTACAAAAGTCAAGTATAAGGCTGTTGCTGCTATCTTTGCTCAAACCAGTTGGATCAACAATCTATTGTACAAACTTCAGTACAAGCTAGCTACTATTCCATGGATACTTTGTGACAATGTTGGGCTTGTTCATCTTTGTGAAAACCTGGTATCGGATGAAGCACATTACCATAGATTTTCATTTTGTCCGCGAGCAAGTTCAAGCCAATTGAGTCACTGT
Source organism: Gossypium hirsutum (assembly GCF_007990345.1). Taxonomy (NCBI): domain Eukaryota; kingdom Viridiplantae; phylum Streptophyta; class Magnoliopsida; order Malvales; family Malvaceae; genus Gossypium; species Gossypium hirsutum. The sequence continues at coordinate 2,097,950 of NC_053426.1, read as the reverse complement.
TGCCCATCTTCATGCCACTGCTTCTAGCTTTTACTTTTGCTTGACTCTTTGTCTAGTTGGGGATCTGTAATGCCCCAAAATTTTCTGTATATGTTTCTGTTATGGAATGACACAAATACATGTTTGCTTTAGTAGTTATGTGTTCTAAGAGTGTTTGAGAAGTCCTGGGTTCAAGCCTTAACCTAGACAAAGTTTTTTGTTTTATATGAATAAAGCCCTATCTCTAGACAGTAGGCTTTTAATTGATTGTTTGTAAAAACATATCAGAATGTGTCTGCTAGTCTGGTGGATAAATGGAGCCTCATTATGCTTAGAGGTCTTGGGTTCGAGCTATTGCTTTAGTATTATTTTTGCTAGTGGTGCCGTGAAGTGTTTGAATGGAACTGAAATGCCGAAGTGGTAGAGGTGAAGTGCGAAGTGTGGAGAGAAAATTTAGGGATTTGGATAGTGGGAGTGGTTGGACGGTTTTTAGGAGGAATTTGGGGATAATGGGGCTGAATTTTTATTTTGTTATTGTGTTACTTTCAAATTTCCAAAGTTCCTCCATTATTTATCGTTTCTTTCCCCAACTCTGCCGAACCTCTGCCAAAGTTTCTTTTTCTTCTCCATTCTTGCAGATTTTGGCCTTTGGTTTACCTTTTCTCTTTTCATTTGCCGGAGTTGCACTAAGAATTCCTTCCTTTTCATCGTTGTTCCTTTTTCTTCTTCGTTCATCACATTAAGTTCTGCCAAAATCAAGTCTTCCAATTTCCGTTTGTCAAGGTTTCGGTAAGTCTTAGTAGCAAATTTGTTTCTTTTTTATAACTCCCCTTTTGATGTGTTTCGTATATGACGTTAGGGGGAGGTTTTCAAGCATCTGTTGTCACAAATCGGAGTTCTATTGTATGGAAAATTCTGTTCATTGATTGAAGGTGAGAGGTTAGTCACTTGTAGGTTAAACCTTGATGCGAGTTCGTTATGGATCTTTCTTTTTAATCAATATACCATCGTGGATTTCGTAAGTACCATTGTAGTTTGATTTTTTTTATTCATATTATCTACTTCGGTTGATTAAATTCGATAGTAATCACTCAATTGTGGGATTGACTGTTAGTTCTTTGGTTGGTATAGGTGAATCTTTTTAAGCATTCAGTCTTTCGACGTTATAAGTGTTGGGGTGCATCAAATCGTTTAAGGTGTTGGTGTTCTCAGGATTGCGTTGGTTGTGAAACGAAACTAGGTGTGTGTAACCACAACACTAAAAACAGTAATCAGCAAAAAGCTAAAAAATAGGGTTGTCGATGCCACAGGGGCGTATGGCCACCTTGTGGTAGGCTGTGTAATGGAACACGGGCGTGCAGTCGACGAGACAAGCCGTGTACAATACACGGGCCAGATCGAATTGGGCCGTGTGGGCCACACGACTGAACCACATTAGTGTGTGAATTTTTTGGGTCAAGTTGTGTGGGCCACACGGGCGCGTGGATCCACATGGGCAGACAACATGGGCGTGTAAGCCCATTTCCACTATTTTGTTACCAAGGTGGCACTGGTCGCCCAAGACGACTGTGAACCCACTATAGGGTCGGTAACCTAACCTAGACCCCTAATTGACTGAAATGATTATATGACTGATATATATATTTACATGTTAGCGAGCATGATGATATTTAATGAACTAATATTGTATGCACTATTGCCATGATATAGCATGCCATTATTGTATGTTACATTGCATGGGGTTGGGGTTGGTATTGTTTGGAGGAAGTGTACTGAAAGGCCTCGGGCCTAATTTACTGGCAACTCAGCTGCAAACCACTATTTAGTGCCGTATTCGATACTTTTTAGAGTGTAAGGATAGGTGGGTTGATTTTATCCCAACATGGAGTGTAGAGTTGGACAGAAATAGTGTGTAGAGGCTGGCTAGGTAGGATTTTGTGATTGTATATCTGTTACTATACTGATTGCTGATACTGAAATGGGCTAAAGCCCTAACTGAAACTGAATCTGATACTGAAAGGGCTTAAGCCCAGACTGTGACTGTATTTTGTCTGCTTGTTTTATATGGGGATTACACACTGAGTTTTTGTAAACTCACCCCTCTGATTTATCTATACAGGTAATCCCTAGGCGTGGGTGGATCGGTACGGCGGAGGACTCAGCGGTGGCCACACAACCTTATTTGACTCTATTCGTACTTAATTATGATTTTAAATTTTGTTTAGGAATTTTATTGTAAATATGGCCTCTATGGATTTTTCTTAAATTTGGGATTTTTATTATTTCTGGATTATAACTCCTAGTTTTAGGAAAACTCGAGTTTTCAAAAGAACCAAATGTTTTAACAAATTACTCACGAATACGCAAACTGTTTTAAAAGCTTCCGCATAGAATAAACATTTTGAAAGTTTTCGAATGATTAATTAACACGATAATAGAATTAATAAGTAATAATGAAAAGATTTTAAACGGAAAATGTTTGAAGTAAAGTTACAGTTTTCAACCCAAGTTACTGTTTTCAAACACATTAACATGTGATGCTGTCAGATTCGGCCATAATGACCAAGTCGCGTTTGGGGTGTTACAGAATCATTCCAATCAACCCAACTTGAGGGGTGCATGACTTTGTCAAACTTATCTAGTTTAAATGTTTTCCATCTTCTTAAGATATTCTATTAGCGACTAATTTGTTGTTATCTCCCGTTAAGTTTTTACTTCTAATCTTCTTGTTGAGACATCTATGACTTTTGATTGAGTATTGCTTTATATATACTCAACTTTCATATCAATAAATGTGTGTTTCATTTTATCTCTTTATAATTTTCTTTAGTTATTGTTTGATATAGTGAAAAGAAAATTGGAAAGATAAAAAATTGAAAGGATAGAAAAATAAAATGATGAAAAACATATTTTTTTCATAAATGTATTTGATAAGAAAGATACAAAAATTAAACGAAAAAATAATTTTCTTCTTATCAATTGGGTGGTAGAATTGAAAATTGAAAAGAAAGAAATTGAAAGTTTAAAAATATGCATAATTTTAAACTAACATACATTCCTCTCAATTTTCTCACCTCTTATCAATCCAGTTTAGAATGATTGGTTTTATGCATTAGGATGGAAAATGACCATCTCTCTTTTTTTTTCCTCTCGCTTTTCCTCCCTATTAAGCATACTCAAGATTTATTTTCTTCCCGCTTTCCCACTCCCTCCTTCCCACCTTCCAACTTTGAGTGGAAAATTGAAAAAATAAAATAAAATTTGACTGCACTTGGTAGGGAAGAAAAATGAGAGAAAAAAGAAGGAAACATGATCATTTTTTCATTCTAATACATAAAAACCGATCATTCCTAATTGGAATGATAATAGGAGAAAAAATGTGAGAGAGGTATATGCTCTATCAAAACAATGCATTTTTCAAAAGTTTCACTTTCTTACTTCTCATTTTTTAACTCTACCAAGCAATAGATAAAAAGAAATTTACTTTTTCTTTCAATTTCTTCATCTTTCCCACCAAGTATGCCAATGAAAAGAATAAATATATATATATTTTAATATTTCTACCTTTTGATTTTCTATCTCCCTTTTTTCAATTTTCTTTTTACTCCATCAAGTAAAGCATTAATCAGTGGTGGAGCCAATATGTTAATCTTTGGGGGAGCTAAAATTAGACATGCTACATAACAATTTATTTAAACATATAAACAACCGATTCAAAAAAAGCAGCATTCCAATATAACAATCAATTTGAACATATAAACAATCAATTTAAAAGAAGTAGTATTCCAACATAACAATCGACTTAAATATATAAACAATCGATTCAAAAGAAACAATATTCCAACATAACAATCGATTTAAACATATAAATAATCTATTCAAAAGAAAAAGAAGCAATATTCCACCATAACAATTGATTTAAACATATAAACAATCGATTCAAAAGAAGCAGTATTCTAACATGACAATCAATTTAAACATATAAACAATCGACTCAAACGAAGCAATATTCTAGCATGACAATCGATTTAAACATAAAAATAATCGATTCAATCCAAAATCAACCAAATTTGATCCTCCAAAAACAAGTATATATACAAAAGGGAGAAATTACAAAAATCTTAAACCTTGGGGGGCCTACTTATATTTTTGGGAGGGATATAGCTATCTACAAAGGGCTAAATAACAAAAATTTTAAAGTTTGGTCCTGAGCCTCTACTAGGGTCCGCTGTTGGAATTAATGATCAAATTTGTATTGAATAATAATAATTTGTATTGAACAATAACACACAAAAGTAATGAAGAATAATCAAATTCATTAGGATAAATAGCTACAACCATATTGGATAAAAATAGGATAAAATCTCATTCGACAAACAATTATTGGAGAAATAGGATAAAAATCTCCTTAGAACTTAATTAGCAGCACTAAAATGCATGATTAATTTTGGATTTGAGAAATAATTGAGATGGATTTCAAATTTAATTTGATTGACAAGGTTCCTTTCCTTTGTATTTTTGCAATGAAAAGAAAGCTAAGATATTGATTGAATTTATTTATTTATTGTGAGTTTTTTTAAGTTATAGCTACAACCATATTTATAATTATAATTAATTTGTTTTAAATTAAATAATTATAATTAATTATAATAAAATATTATCGAATTGATATTCAAAATATATTTAAATTTTATACATGTTGAAACTGAAATAAAAATTTACATAAATTTATTATAACTCTACTGTTAACTGTTATCTCGTCGTTAAATGCATGTAACAAAAATTTATTTACATAAAATAACTCAGAATTTAATATCTTGAACTTAAAATGAAGTTGAAAAAATTATTGATAATTAACATCGCCATCCATTCATTAAAATTTGTGTTGTTTTCGTGGGACTTTTCCAACAACTGCGGTCCAATTTTCCCACTCTACATTCAAACCTAAGAATATGTCTCATTTATGTTGGGAGAGTAGAATTAAATTAAATTAAATTAAATTATTATTTTTATTATTAAATAGATTAATTTAATTTTTATATTATTAAAAAAATTAAAAAAATCTAAATTTAAATAAAATTAATATTTACTGTATAAAAAAATTTTAAATTTTTTAATTACAGTTTAATTTCATACAAAAAATTTATTTACAAAATTATAAAAACTTTAAAAATATTAACTCGATTAAATAATAAATGTCAACTCTATTCCATTTTAATAAAAATAAATTATTTTAAATAATATAACAATTAAATCAAATCTATTAATAATAAAAAACTAATTTAATCGAATCACTATAATAAAATTACCTCTCGAATATATTGATAGAGTTGGAAAGTCTAACAAAGATCATCACTTTTATTCAAAGAAAATTGGAAATTTTAATTTGATTTCTTTTCTTTATCTTTTCACTAAACCTTTACTTTTGTTTCCTTTTTCCCATTTCCTAGTTTTGACATAACATATTATTCCCTCCGGGTGTTAACCATGAAGTACCCAAAGCAGTATATTGACTAAATTTGGTAATTTATGTATTTATTTTATAGTAAAAATCCTAAACATGAATATATTAAATCTTGCGGCTTACAGTTAAAATAGCTATAGATTAAAAAAGAAAAAAAAAAGTAAACATAGATTTTGATGTCTAAATTTGACTTTAAGGTTCAAATTGATATTTAAAGTTTTTCTTTTGGTCCAATTAGGTAAATAAACTTGGCTTCTTTGTCTAAATTAGTACTTATGGTAAATCACTTATTTGAACCAATTTGAATTATAAAGCTAAGTTCATGTGATTAATTGGACCAACAAAAGTTAAGTACTAAGGCCTTATTCTTCATTGCTTTTAGGATGAACTTTTTCCTAAAAAAGTACTTTTATCTGAAAAGCAATGAAGAACAACTATCAGTTTGGCAACTTTTTTAACTTAATTTAAGGCCTTTTTTTACAGATGAAAAAGCCATTTATTTTAGCTTTTCCAAGCCTGGAGTTCATTTGGGTTGGTATTTTGCTGTTTTAACCTATCTCCTTCACGGTAGAACTTTCTCAATTCTTTGTCTGAAATTGTTGCTATTGTAAAATTTTTAGTATTTATATTTGGTATATAAATATTATCCCTTTTTGAAACTTTAATCCAAATATATGTAATATTTTAATTTGTTAGGTTTATGTTTTCTATGTTATGTTAATATCTAATATGAATTATATATTCATAGTATATTTTAAAATAAAATAATACAAATGTGTTAAAAACATTAATTAAAAATAAAAAAAATTTTAAAATAATACAATTCTCTCAATATCTAATTACAAATATTTAATTATTATATTTTAATATTTTAATATAGTTTATATATTCTAATTAAATTTAATAAATAATTAATATTAATTACTTAGAAATATTTAAAATTAATATTATATTAATTTTTTAACAATAAGTTATAATAAATTATTTTATATTATTGCTAAAATATCATAATATTAACTAATTTAAACATTATTTAAATACATATTTGCTACTTTATAATATCATGTCTAAAATGGACATTTTATTTCCCAAAAGTACTTTTTAACAGCAATACCAAACACCTAAAATTTTCAAAAGTACTTCTCAAAAGTACTTTTCCACATCACTTTTTAAAAGCACTTTTCAAAAGCATTGCCAAACACACCCTAAGTCCAGGGGCATAGCCAAGGAGGGGGGCTGGCATGGGCCCCGGGCCCCTCTAAAATGGAAATTTTCATTTTAGACCCTTGAAATTTTTTAAAAATTTTAAATTAGTAAAGGTAAAATTGCATTTTGGCCACCCCTAAAATTATAAAAATTTAATTTAATCCTTTACAAATTATAAAAATATAAACTATAAAAAATTAAAATTTCATCTGCCCCCTAAAAAAATTTTCTGGCTTCGCCCCTGACTAAGTCGAACCTTGAAGCCAAGTTTATGTACTTAATTGGACAAAAAAAAAATCTTAGGTACCAATTTAAACCTGAAGCTAAATTCACATACCAAATTGTATATTTACCTAAAAGAAAGCAACTAGAATTTATTCCAGATTAGTCTTTGTACATTAAAAATTGATTCAAATCATGACACCATTACAATTTTCGTTAAGTTTCTGATAATTTAGACAAAATATGTCATACTCGATTGATTTACCAATGACCCGACCCGACTCATAAAAAACTCAACTATCACCAACAAAATTCAAGTATTTTCCAAAGGGATAAATATCAAAACAATGCATGAACTTTGATTTTGTATAATTTTATACATGAAATTTTGGTTTAATTTATTTTTCACAAATCACTAACAACATTATCGAATTAGCATAATTTTACATTGATATTACACACACAAACAATTATATTAATCCAATATGAAAATGAATAAGTGTATTCATCTCTTTAAATATATATGGTTAAATCAAAATCAAAATTCGATCCATACATACGAATCACAATTCAAATTTCGTGTGGATAATTGCATCAAATCAAAATTCATGTATTGAATTACAAATTGAACAAAAGCTCTTATATAAAATTGATATTTATTCCTTTTAACTGTCATGTTATGGATCAATCGGTTAGGTAATTTTATTGCTTGAATTACGTCATTATTGAAACTTTTTTTTCAAGTTACCCCTTAAACTTAGCAGTTATTCTCACATTAATACTTGAATTTTAGGGTTTTCAAGAAAATATCAACAACTAATTTGAAAAAAAAAATTCAAACTCGAACATAAAATTGTTATTAAGTTTAAGTACAAAAAGCTATTTAAGCCATATAGAACCCGAGGCACATTTTCCTTTTTCTAATTAATTGTCTAGTTTTTTTTTAAACAATCTCATTATATGTTATGATTATATCTATTCTTTTTTATAAAATATTTAAAATTATCAATAGGCTCTCCTCAACTCATAAATAGAAAGATAATATATTTTATTACAGTCAAACCTATATCATTTTGCATTAATAATAATATACATATCAATCAAGTTAAAACTCAAACTGAAAAAAAAAATCCGTACTTTTACTATAGATTGGCCTTTCGGCTAAGATCAAAGGGTTTACATGGATTAAAAAAAGGAAATCAGATCTGTCGGGGCACGTTGCTTATTGTATTTGGATAATGGCCATCTGAATTATATTTTTGTACGGCCAACTCCCACCATGGTGGTTTCTCGTGTTTTGCATATTAATCTAACAATTATTATTTTATTTTTCTTTAGCAAGTCAAGCTTGCACATGCTCGTTTTTTTTTTCAAATAAAAAATCGTCTCATGGATTTTGTCTATCGCGTTAGGTTTCCATAACAAAATAAAATTTGAATGCTTTTTTCAATGTCACATCAAACTTAACCCCTAAATCTATTTTTTGTTTTATAAAATTTAAAAATATTTTATATAAACTTTATTCTTGAACTATATTTTCTCTAATTTTAAAGCTTTTTTTATGATAATTAAACTGCTAAAATAATTTAATTAATACAATTTTAATATTTTAATATTTATATTGATTATTAGATTTTCAATTAAAATATTTTTAGTATAAGTATTTTGAAGGGGTTTGATTGGTGCGACCCAAAAGTAAAAGAGAAGGTTGAATTTCAAACGATTTGATATAAATTTGAAACAAAAAACCCTTTATTACATGAAATGCAATCTAGCTGTCTTGCATGAACAAGCTATTAAGATAAGCTCTGATTTTTAGTGACGATTAATATTCAATTATGTAAAAGTTTAACCTTCAAATAATCTTAATAGTTAACACGCCGCCAAAGAAATAACAGTTATGGAAATCGAAGATAGGAAAAAAAAATTATAAAAGGAGCCTTAATTGTCGCATTCAAAAATATGAATTTAATTTTTAACTAATTCAATCATTTTAATATTATAAAAGAAATTTATTTTTAAAGAAAAATAATAAATTTAATTATCAATTTAACAGATTTTAGGTTATTGGCACATTTTTTTAAATTTTTAGTGTAATTTTATCAAACAGTTATAATCACCTCATGTCTGTCTTTTAACTATAGTTACCTCATACGATCTTACTATAAAAAAATCTCACCTTAGACATCACCTTAGACATCACCTAAGATAATATTATAAAAGATAAAGATACGGAGATTATAAAAACCTTTTCAAGTTCACATGCTCTTTTTTAAATTTATTAGTGTGACATTTTAAAATAAAAAAAATCTTCTAATTGTTATATAACAAAAAAATGACATTGTAATATTATAGTTAACTTAAATTTAATAAAAAATTTTAATTTATATTTTTAAATCCGAAAAATAAAAACAAAGATGGGGTACATTACAAATGTATGATGGAGTATATTTTTTTGAAAAAAAAATCATTAACATCCTAGATTCACAAAAATTAGCTAAAATTAGAAATTTTATACACCATAAAAAAACAAGGGGAAAATAAATATCATAACAAATAGCGACGATATTGTTTTCGTCGGCAATGATCCCAATCGTCAATTCTCATCTTCACTTTCTCAAACTCCGAAATGCCACAAGGCAACGTAATCCCACCCGATTGATTAAAACCGTAAACCCGCTCCGCTTCCTTCAACAACTCCCCAAACAGTGGGTGATTAAAATAAATCACAGGCACCACCACTCTCCTCGTGTCACTCTCTGATTCGCCCACGTACACAGCAAGATGTCCCTTGGGTACCTCAACCCGCTTCACTTCTTGCTCACCCAATTGGATATATCCAGGATCCGAATTTGATATCCCCTTGATTCTACCTCGTCGAAGGAAAGAACAAAGTCTGGAAAATGGGTTACGAGTTCGGATCGGACGTGTTAAGAAACTATTGAAGCAGTTGCTTTTTCTGGGTCGGAATATCCATTTGAAAACTGTTACCAGCTTGCGTCTAAGCTTGAACCCTCCAATTTTCTTCATATTTTTTGCGAAAAATAATGAGATGGGTAGTGTTGAAATATAGATTTGGGGAATGGGTTTTTGTTGGAATTGTTAATGATGTCTGGTTTCAGACATGGGTGTGGAAGCTGTTTTGGTTATGTTTCTCTGGTTTTGTTGGCTTTTGAGGTTTGGTCTTTTATATAGTGAAGGAAACGGGGTGAATAATGAAGTAGGAGAAACAGAATAATGTTCGGTTTATATAGAGAGACAATCTATCTACACTAAAAACTAACAAGCTATTTTTTGATAATACAATTTTGACCCCTAAACTTGATAATTATGTTCGTTTTGATACTTGTACTATTTTATCTTTAAATTTGACAATCAAATCTATTTTGGTTTCTGAAATTAGATTCAATCTTGATTTGGTTATGAGCTCAATTATATTAGAATAAGATCTTTTTGAACGAGTTGAGAATTGATTGATATAATAGTTCGAACAAAGAGGTTGAATTGATTGACTCGAAAATTACTTGATATCAGTAAAAATTGAAATTTTGGATAAAAATTGACAGTTGAAAATGTTGAACCTGTTTAATAATTTTTTTAGATTTTTATAAAATTTTAATTATTTATTTGATTATTATTAGTCTGGCAATTAAATTGGTTGAATTGAGAATTGATGGTTTGATCTATTCAACCATCGGTGTGGTTATTAAAAAACTGAATATGATATTCTGAGGTTGTACCGCATCATCACCTGATAACTTATATAATTTTTCACATGATGATACTGCACAATCTTAGAATGCCACATTATCGTACTATATATATTTTTCAAGCTGAGAGATCAAAATAGACCTAACTGTAAAAATCAAGTGCCAAAGTAGACAAAAAAATATAAGTACCAAAGTTAACCTAATTGCCAAGTTGAGGGGTTGAAAATTATATTATCCCATTTTTCTATGATTGTTGACTCTTTCCTTAAAATTTTTTATCAATAATTGAATAAAGTTATTCCTTCATACTTTATTAATTATTTATACATTATTTAGTCTCTCACGTATTTTTTTTAATTAAACCATTTATATTTTTTAATTTTTATTAATAGTCGTTAATTAATATTTTTATTTTTATTTTTTTTCATCCATTGATGTACATAAAAGTAGTACATAAAAGTAGATAACTATTAGATTTGCTGGAAAAACTTTTAAACTCCTCTAATTAGAGTGTAATCAAATGGATTTTGTTAAATTGAAGGATCAAATTGAATAATAATTATCAAGGATTTATAACTCCCATATAGTTTTGGATTAAAATCTAATTACCATTAAATTATCTACTTTCTTTATCTCTAGGTAATGTATGCTACTTTGTGTTAAACTCTTGACTTTTAGTACGGACTTTTTGTCCTCCAAATAATCAAAGTACATACCGAATTCAATATTACAAAACAAAAAAATTATGGCTAATATACTAAAAAGGAACTTAAACTATTACATTTTATTCATATAAGTCCTTATAGTCCCTTTTAATGAAAAGTAACACACATTTGGAGAAACCCAAAATAGACAAATTACCAACTATTTGTTCAAGTAAGCTTTTATGCTTATTTAGTAACCTTTTTTTAAAAAAAAAAGCTTAAAAAATAATGTTCTTATTTAGTTATTATAATTAACTAGTAACTTACAATGTCCCATCTATTTGACTAATTTCCAATAATTGATCTACCAGGACTCTAGTATAAGAAGGTGTGACATTAATTTAATGAATATTTAACACAGTAATCGTTTAATATAATCAATAATTAATTGGGTCGATTGGAAGTTAAACTAAATTAGTAGCTAGGCAATTGGACTTTGCGTTCAAAAAGATGGTTCAAAGTTCTAACCATTTGTTAGGTACATATAATTATATATGTAGTATATAATATGTTTGATTGAGTTGGTGTCACGAATTAATTGAATATCAATTTAGTTAATAAATGATTAAGAATTGCCGATTGAGTCTTAGTTGTCAGTACAGGAGGACATAGGTTCGAGTGCACTAAAGTGCATTATCCTTCTATTTAAGGGTTGGGAAAGAGACTATAAGTAGTTCTAGACATTGTTTGACCCTTCAAAATTGGGAATTTCGCATTTTAACTCTCTCAAAAAGAATAACTTAAATTCCACCCACTAGAATAAAAATTCCAATTTCACTTAGATCATAGTTTTCGAAACTTTAACTTTATCAATTCAATCAAATTTCTTTTTTGTTTTTAGTATAAAGTTTTTATAAATATATTTATTATACTCGTTTTTTTTACCTACGTCATCAGTGTGCCATCGCGTGTTTAATAATATGTATATGTATGAAAAACTGAGATAAAGCATTGAACCATATGCCATATTTGGATACTTTACAAGTTTTATGCTCTCCAAATGCTATTCTCTTTTTTTTTTTTGCCAATTTTACTTGGAATACTAGCAAATTTAAATATAAAAAGGAACTTTTTATAGATTGAAAACTATGGTCACGTTGACCATATGGAATTATGGACTAAAAAGGACCACACGTAAATAACTTGTAGACATCGATCTCTCAAGAAAACCACACATTTTTCCTTTTTATTAAACCATTTTATATATATATAGATAGATAGATAAATAAATAAGGCACTCTTTTTGCATATGTAAGATTATTGCCAAAACATACCAAAACCAAGAAAAAATAAAGCATATTTTTCTTTGAAAAAGATAAAAATAAAACAAGAACTTAAGAGCCGCCCTTTTTTTCCATTTGATGCATGAAGATGGTGAGAGGAAATATATTATTGTATTTGAATAAGAACTAAACTATGAAAATGAACAGAAATTGGTTAGACCAAAAGACACAACACACATGGAAGCTAGGCGAAAAAGCAGCCTTTTGTATGAAACAAATCACCTAGGTATGGTTGTGTGATTAATTATCTATTTTTAACATCAAAACCAGAGTTAATTGTACCAAATCTTCTTAAATTATAATTATGTCTAAATTTTAAATTGAGTCATCAAATTATCAAGGTTGTATAGATTCTTTCCTTAACCTAATTATGGATATGACATGGATTACATCTATAATATAATGATTAAATTGTAAACATATGTATTTGTGAGTAAAGGTGTTCAAGAACCAGACCGAGCTAGGTTTTAAGTATGATATTACCATTCTTTATGCTTTCTCAGGCCCAACTAGAAATGTGGACCTAAAATTTTATTCAAACTCGCCTATATTTACAAAGGACTAAATCAAACTCATTTTAAGCTTCCCCATATTATTTTTGAAAATTTTATAAAAATATTTATATTTTTTAATTTTATATATTCTTTTATTTATTGAATTTTTTATAAAACTATCTTAATATTATTTTAATGTTTACATTAGAGTAGCATTATATATTTAATATAGTTTTTATAAACATAATATAAATTATTATAAACTTAAAAACAGGTTAGACTGGCTCAAGCTCGAGCCTAATCCATTTTTTAAACAAGCTTAATTTTTTACCCAATCCCATTTTTTGTATCCAATATTTTTACTCAAATCCTCCCAAATTTTGAATGGGCCTCTAGGCTTGAGCAAATAACCCAACTTATAAACAGGTTTACTTTGTGAGAAAATTAGTCACTACTATCAATAATGGATGCCTTGATTATGGAAAAAAAGAACAATTTTAATAAAATTTAGCAAGACTTTTTTTAAACAAATCAAATTCAAATTATTTGTGCAATAAATAAACATGTATTTAAAATAGGATCAACGTCAAATTTAAGTCAACATTTAACAACTATGCTATACTCAGAACAAAAAGGTCTAATTGATATGATACTTATATTTCAAGGATTTACCGATTTAAAATTTAATACATAATTTAAAAGACATATAAAGTAATTTAAAGACATATTATAATGTGTTTTATTAAATTGATTAAATTAATGTCATGTTTGTTATCTGAAACTTTATGTTAGGAAAAGTACAACTTTTGTACCCATTTCTAGTTCTTATCTTTATTTTGTCACCATTAAATTTCAATTGCGGTTGGGTTAGAATGCTACCATATGGGACAAAAACTAAGAGACAACATTGCAGCCATTCCTATTATACAATTACATTAATTTAATGTATGAAACATTAACCAAACTCTAATTTTGTCTGTTTCATTGCATTAAACTACTTTAATCGCAAACCCTAAAACCGACAAATTACTTAGATAATTATGTTCCGGAATCAGCATTTAATGAACTTGTTTAGACATTTGGACAAAAGGGCACCTCCTTATTTACCAGTTTATTGTTTTTCCAGTGTTATGTAATATATCGATACAAATCTAAAGGTAAGGATGAAGTCAGAAAAAAAAATTTAAGAATGAAATTAAATGGTATACTTTTATGGTAATAAAAATATAATTTTATTATTTTAATAATTTGCATTTTATAATTTTAAAAAGATTAATTATTTTTTTATCATTTTTAAAGAGTTTAAAGATAATTTTAGTATTATTAATTTAAAATTTTATAAATTATAATACAACTAAAATAAAAAAAAAATTTTAGGGGTGCCTATATTCAACGTTGATGGCTTTTTTTTCTTTTCTGTTTAATATAATGAAATTGACCTATCTATCATTAATTAATGATGCTTGTTTTGAACAAATTTGATGTAGTTTATTTTACACTTCTAAAATAAAATATTTGGATAATTTTGTGTTAATAATTTCGGATTTAGATAATTTTGAGTTTACATTTTTCGAGTTAGATTATTATAAGTTCAAATCACTTTGGATTTAAGTTATTTAAAAGTTTAGATATATTTAATTACTTGTTTAAATCATTTTGAGTTTATATTTTTTTAATTTGGATTGCAGTAAAATAGATTCGATTTTTACCTTCTCATTGAATTAAATTAAATTTTAAATTCAGATTAATTGAATAAAATTTTCAGATTTGAGGCAGTTCTCTTTAATCATCTTTATTTCTAAAATTCTTTGGTTGAATTAGCGTCACACAACTTCAAATAAAAAAACTGTTTATTCCTTTTAAAAATTACAAAGTTTTAAGTTAATTTAATAGCAAAATTATATTTCAATCCCTCTTAAAATTTAAAATTCAATTATGACTTCTCTAAAAATAAAACATTATAATTTAATCTGTTGAAAAATTTTCAGTCAATACAGAAACGAAATTACATTTTTAACCTTCTAAAAAATGTATAATTCAAATTTAATCCCTCACAAAAAAAATCTCTTACTTTCATCACTTCATATAAGTTTTAACATCAACATGGGAGATGAATTGATTGAGTAAAGGATCACTCTCACTCTAGAATATATATAGGAAAACAACTGTGAAGCGGTAAACTATAAATATAGGATCATATTGACTTGGTTGAGGAATATCGACCAATGTTGCAAACTTTAAAATATTTCAAAGATACTGAGGTTTTTTTTTTTTTTATCGTCCTATGGTTAGACCTTAATTTGCGGAGACCAGCATTTGTTAATGGTTGGTAGTCATCCTACACCAACCTAACTAATCAACCCTTGAAATTTTAAAAATTTGATAGATATTCAACCCTTTAAATGGGCAACATTTAGTCTAACCCTACTTTCCCTCCCCACTCTTTATTTATATATTCTTTTTACAAATAAACTCTCCCATCAGTCTCGTGCTTTCAATTCCAGAATTTCAGGGATTAAATTTGATAAAATAAAAATACAAAAAATTAAATCTATAATTTTTATAAAATACAACAACTATATAACAGAAGTTAACATTTTCTATATATCTTAAAATATTCATAATTCCCAAATTTTAGATTAATTGAGTGGTAGGAATTTTAGATTAATGATACCAATTAAACTAAAATGTAATTAAGAATTGAATATTTATTGTAAGTAAATGTTTAAAAAAATCCTTGGATCATTCAAGTATGCATGGAAATTAGATTTACATGGCGAGCTGCTCTAGACCTTGTTCAAACATGGCTTGAAAATCAAGCGGGAATTCAGAAATTTTTTTTGGTGAAAAATAACAACACTTATTATATTATGTTTAGAAAGATCAAAATTGCTTCTCGCTTTATTCTGAATAGCATCGAAGATTGATAAGCTTGATTTTCATGTGAGACCCAATTTGACCAAGTGGTCCACAATTATGTTATCTTCTCTAAGTATATGCCTCAACCACCGTTGTCCTTCAACAACAGTTATCTTACTCTTCTAAGTATGTGATGTTTGAGCCTTCTAATCTATTATCAAACAAGGTTTTGATGATTTCTTATAAGTGAGCTGAAATTGAAATATAATTTTTTTTTAAAATTAGAATGTAATTTTATCTGTATTAATTTATAACATAATCACATTTAAAAAGAATAAAAAGAGACAAAATTACTTTTAATTCTATAATTTATTTTAACCTATTAAAATGGGCAACATTTTGTGTACTCCTACTCTCCCTCCCTAGTCCCTACTAATTTATATGAACATATTAGATGTAAAATAGATTTGCTTGGCCAGCTGCTCCAGACTTTTGTTCAAACATGGGTTGAAAATAATGGGTAAAGTACATAAATCTTGGGTTGATATGTAGGGAGTTGTATTTGTCAAAATATTTAAATTTGTATTCTGTCATTTAGATTGGTACCTCTGCATTAGCACAATTAATTTATATTGACATGACACTGATAACTAATTTGTTGGTGACACGTGACAGCCTTTCATTATGCTGTGCGATAAATATAAATTTCAAAAATTAAAAAAAATTAAAATATATAAATTCATAAAAAAATCCTTTTTTACATCAAGAATGATTTTGGACAAAAAAATTATATTTTTATGTATTTATTTATTTTAAATGTTTTTAATTTATATTCGTCACATGACATACTGAGAAATTGTCACATGTCACCACCAAATTGGTTATCGGTGTTATGTTAGTACAAACTAATAATGTTAGTTCAAAGGTACCGATCTAGGTGACAGAATACAATTTCAAGTACTAATTAAATAAAAAAATTCAATTACCGACTAAACACTTTTGGACAAATTCAGATAGCAAATTATGTATTAACCCATAAATTATCTGATAAATTCAACAGCCATTTGAAAATTAACTTACTGGAGGCCCAACATTTGACATGACATACTTGGGCTAGACTATTTCTCAAGCCTTCTTTGGGTTAGGGCTATGGTGTCTATATTTAGTTTCTCATTTCATTAAAAAAAAAATCATCTATCAACAAACGTTGGGTACGCATAGTAATTCTATAGGGAGACAGAAGTTTGAATTTTGGAGGCAATATTATTGAAAAGAGTAATCATAAATTTTGAATATAGACCATAAAATGAACATGAAGAATATCCAAAAAAAATATTATCACTATTGGAGTAGAGGTGTTATGAGTTGGATTGGATTTAGACCAGGTTTAAGTACGATTTTAACATATTTTATACTTACTCAAGCTTAGACTGATCTAAAATATGAGTTTAAAATTTTATTTGAGCTTATCTATATTTGTAAATGATTAACTCAATCTCATTTTAGGCCCACCCTGTATTCTTTTAAAAATTTAAAATATTTTTATCATTTTAATTTAATATTTTTATATTTTTCATTCATTAAAATTTTATACAACAGAAACTTAACATTCATTTAATATTTATACACTATAATATTATAAACATCTAAAAATTTAATTTATATGTGTTATAAATTATATAATATATATAACCTAATATATTATACTATATTATAAATTTAGAAAACGAGTCAGGTTGGGTTCGGGCTCATTCAAGGCTCAAACTTGATCTATATTTTAAACAAACCTAAATTTTTTGTTCAAGCTCATATTTTGGGCCTAATAATTTTTCACAAACATACTTAAATTTCAACCAAACCTTCGGACTTGGATGAGTAGTCCAACGCTTAAAATCATTGATCACATAATTTGAATCTATATTATTCAAGTTTTATCATTTTTATCGATGTGAATTTTAGGGAAATTTTTTGAAATGATTTAATATTTTTTATGGAAATTTGAAATGATAATTTTGATTAAATTTTCAAATGATTTATAAGAGAGAGCATATAGGTTTGTGTGGCTACATTGGGATATAGATAATTAGACGTTCATTACGGTGGGTATGATTATTAGATACAAAATTATTAGGAAAACCACCCCCATTTACCTCTTCCAACATACCTAACAACATAAGCACTACAAAAAAAAACATACCCAACAACATTGAAATTATGCCATCTTTTTCATCTATTGGAACGAGGGGGAAAAAAGGCATTGACATTCATTTTGTTAAATCAAATTAATCATCAAATAAAAAATTCCAATTCATTTTATCATCTTCCATGTAATTACAAAATCATACATAATTCAGTATCTATAAAGGGATTGGCTACCATATATGGACCTTATGGCTACCCCTTTATATAAGGATTATCCTACATTACTATCCTACACAACAATCCCTAGATGGATTGCTTTGTGGGACAACTCTAATCATTTCTATATTCAATATGATGTACCTTGAGCAATAAAGGAAAATAATATGATAAAAAACATATATAGGAAGAGCTCCCTATTGTGTAGTGCCAACCCCTTTTTGTAACAGTTCACATGCAGGCAGATGCTAAAGGCAATATGGTGTACATGAGGAGAGTGCTCTTCAAGACTTCAGGGCCTTTGAGGGAAAGCAACAGACAAGGCAATCTGGCTTTTCTAGTCAGAGAAAAAACTTGGTGTTATCTTATCTGTTTGTGTTGTAGATGGGTCATCTCCAAGAGTTTAGTTCTCATAACAATTTTGATATGTTAATTTTGACCGGTTAATATAACTTAATTTGATTATAAAAGGTTAATAGATGAATCCGAAAATAATTCAAACTCAAATTAATTTTATTTCAACTTAAACCTAAAATGATTTAGATCTAAAATAATTCAAAATGATTAAACCAAAAATGACTCAAACAAGTAGCTCAAAATATCTGAACTCAAAGATCAAACATGAAATGATTAACCAA